>NC_081556.1:118079872-118194872 GCF_963082655.1 Stomoxys calcitrans
TTTCTACTCTCCAATACCTTCCATCTGACACCTATATTGTCGCAATCGGTCCACTTTTGATTTTGGGTTGTGTTTTTGGCATAAGGGGAGGGTCCGTTCCCCTTCTGATACCGAAAAATTATATAGCCTATGTTTCCTTCCAGACCAACCTACACAATTTGCGAAAATTTCGAGGAAATTGGTTCTGCCATTTTTCAGTCTATACGGAACAAACAAACCGAGTCCCATATATCCGTGATTGCTAATGTGTCCATTTTGGTCGTTTTTGGGGGGTGAGGTGACCCCCTATACTTCGACATGGATTTGTATGCCAGATTTGTTATCTACTCCCGCATACTTTTCATTTGATACCCATATTGTCCTTATCGGTCCACTTTTGATTTTGGGTGGTGTTTTTGGGGTAACGGTGGAGGGTCCGCCCCTTCCGTTATCAAAAAATTATAAAACCTATTCCTGAGCATATTCGTAATCTACTCCTATATTCCTTTCATTTGAGTCCCATATTGTCATGATCGCCAAATTAACCTATTTTAAGGGGTTTTGGGGCTAGGGCGGCCCCCCAGGTACTTGGACCCAACTTTTATTATGGAATTCGTTCTCTACATTTGAATACCTTTCATTTGAATCCTATATTGTCCCGATCGGCCCACTTTTAATTTTGGGTAGTACTTTTGGGGAAGGGGGAGGGTCCGCCAGATTTGTTATCTACTCCCGCATACTTTTCATTTGATACCCATATTGTCCTTATCGGTCCACTATTGATTTTGGGTGGCGTTTTTGGGGTAACGGTGGAGAGTCCGCCCCTTCCGTTATCAATAAATTATAAAACCTATTCCTACTTCCTGACCATATTCGTCATCTACTCCCGTATACCTTTCATTTGAGTCCCATATTGTCATGATCGCCAAATAAACCTATTTTAAGGGGTTTTGGGGCTGGGGCGCCCCCCCAGGTACTTGGACCCAACTTTTATTATAGAATTCGTTCTCTACTCTTGAATACCTTTCATTTGAATCCCATATAGTCCCGATCGGTCCACTTTTAATTTTGGGTAGTACTTTTGGGGAAGGGGGATGGTCCGGCCCCCCCCCCCCCCCTCCTTAAAATTAAAATTTAATTTCCATAGGAAATTTTGTCGAAATTTCATTTCCATAGGAAATTTAGTCAAAATTTCATTTCCATAGGAAATTTTGTCAAAATTTCATTTCCATAGGAAATTCTGTCAAAATTTCATTTCCATAGGAAATTTTGTCAAAATTTCATTTCCATAGGAAACTTTGTCAAAATCTCATTTCCGTAAGAATTTTAGTTAAAATTTAATTGCATAGGAGATATTGCCAAAATTTTTTTGACTCACTTATCTCAAAATGTTAATGCAATTAATGTGGCGCCCTCAAAAGAATTCACATCCTCCCCAATATACACATTTGCCTGCAGTTGCATGCACATTTCAATATTGACTGCTCTTGTTGGTGGTAGGGTGAAGGTGGTGGCTTAATTTATGCTCTATCTCTGCAAGTGTTTATGGGAGTGTGTGTACGTGAGTGTGTGTTTGTGTATATTTGTGCTTTGTACGCACATAATCAATCATAATTATGACATTTTCGTTTAACTGTGTCAATAAAGACATTTTCAGTTACGAATTTTCATATAATTTCTGTGTTTCTCTTTCAATACTCATTTGATCATCCCAGCAAGTTGGTGGTGTTTAATGTCGCCCGACTGTGTGTTGCCGTCCGATAATGGGTGGATGGATGTGGGCGTCCCCTTATGTTTGTAACGATGCTCTGTGTAAAAATCCACCTCGCCTGCTGGCAATAAGGTTAATTTGTAGCAGATATTATCTCGAAGTAATCTTTTGATTAATAAAAGTTGCAGAGAGACAAAAGAAAAGTGTATGACATGCATAAATGCATGCATGCATATGTTATTGATGGTGTCACACATTACAATGTAACATACATACATACCTACATATTATATGAGCAATGGAATTAATTGAAACGAAATAAATACTTGCATTAATTGAAGGGTTTCTAGTGAAATTTGGTTAAAGTCCAAATGCAGTGAAGGAATTAGTCGTAACTTGTTTTTATACCCACCACCGAAGGATGGGGGTATATTCATTTTGTCATTCCGTTTGCAACACATCGAAATATCCATTTTCGACACTATCGAGTATATATATTCTTGATCAGCTTAAAAATCTAAGACGATCTAGCCATGTCCGTCCGTCTGTCTGGTGTGGTGCTAATGCAAGGACGTCGAGTGTGAACAACTTTGCCGCCAGTAAAATTGACATAAGGGCAATAACAACCAGAACGTTATGGTCACGAACAGTCTTGCAGTGTAAGAAGGAGATTAACGCCTTCTCTAAGGATGGGAAAATCCGCATCGTTTGGGTGCCGGGCCATAACGGAGTAAGGGGAAATGAAAGGGCAGACGATTTAGCGGTGAAGGCCAGAGGATTGCCGTCAATAAACTTGGTTAACCCGAAGCCTTTCGGTTCGACACCCGTGGGCCACGAATGGGCATGCAACATTGTGGAACAGCGAAACGGTCGGTAGGACGGCGAAAATCCTATGGGGGGATCCAGAACGTGAAAAGACGAGGCTATTACTGAAAGGAAGTAAGAAGGAGGTCAGTATAGTTATTGGTATCATAACGGGACACATAGGACTACGAGCTCACTTGTGTGAAATCAGTGCGGCAAGTGATAGCATGTGTAGGGCATGCGGGGAAGATGATGAGACGTTGGAGCATTTCCTTTGTCATTGCCCGGCTTTCGCGTCAGCCAGATACCGGAACTTAGGTGGAGACACAATATCAGACATGAACCAACTTAGGGGAGTGGCATTGAAAAGAATTAAGGATTTTGTAAGTAGCATGGAATTCCTAACTTAAAATTTTCTTTTTAGAGGTTACTTTCTAGTTTTTAGAGCGCACAACAAGCCGATTACTGTCTTAGGTGTTTGCCCGTAGTGCCATGGGGCGGATTAATATCTGCACCCTTTTTTCGACCTAACCTAACCTAGCTGAAACTTTGCACAGATTCTTTTTTTGCTCATAAGCAGGTTTAGTTCGAAGATGGGCTATATTGATTTAGAGTCTTAGGCCCATAAAAGTCATATTTATTATCCGATTTTGCTGAAATTTGGGACAGTGAGTTGTGTTAGGCCCTTTGACATGTTTCTTCAATTTGGCCCAGATCGGTTCAGATTTGGATATAGCTGCCATATAGACCGATCTCTCGATTTAAGGTCTTGCGTCCATAAAAGGCGCATTTATTGCCCGATTTTGTTGAAATTTGGGACAGTGAGTTCGGTTAGGCCCCTTGACATCTTTTTGCAATTTGGCCCAGATCGGTCCAGATTTGGATATAGCTGCGATATAAACCCATCTCTCGATTTAGGGTCTTGGGCCCATAAAAGGCGCATTTATTGCCCGATTTTGTTGAAATTTGGGATAGTGAGTTGTGTTAGGTTAGTCGACATAATTTTTTAATTTGGCCCAGATCGGTTAGATTTGGATATAGCTGCCACATAGACCGATTTCTCGATTTAAGGTCTTGGGCCCATAAAAGGCGCATTTATTGTCCGATTTTGCTGAAATTTGGGACAGTGAGTTATGTTAGGGCAGTCGACAACTGCTTTTATTATGGCCCAGATCGGTCCAGACTTGGATATTGCTGCCATATAGGCCGATCTCTCGATTTAAGGTCTTGCGCCCATAAAAGGCGCATTTATTACCGGAATTTGCTGAAATTTGGAAATAAATTTGGATAAATTATGCATTTTTTACCGGATTATAAGGAAAGTTGGTTGGCTTATATACCCGAGGTGGTGGGTATCCAAAGTTCTGCCCGGCCGAATTTAACGCCTTTTGTACTAGTTTTATGTCTGTCTTTATATGGGAACGATTAACGGACGGGGTTAGGCATCCTTTACAATTGTCAAGTTAAAAAAATAATGAAAGAAGTACAATAATTTAAATATTCTATCTATCATGTCAGTCCGTCTGTCTGCCTGTTAGCCAGTCTGTTTGAAATCAAGATTTAAACAAATAAAGCTATCCACCTAAAATATTACACCGTGACGCAGAGGATTATATGCCAACCTATGAAGCTGTACGCATGTACTCGGCGAGTACAATAGAAAATATGTTCAGCTGTAATAACGGCGGCAAACCATACGGACTCACATTTGAATGGGAAGCCCGTTATCGCTGAACTAAAATTTTTAACGAACAAAACTCACTGCTTAAAGAGAACCCATAAGTGGAAGTGGGCAAAATTTGCAATACTATTATCGTAAAAAAATGTAGGCCACCGTAGCGCAGAGGTTAGCATGTCCGCCTAAGACGCTGAATGCCTGGGATCGAAAAATTTTCAGCGGTGGTTTTCCCCTCCTAATGCTGCCAACATTTGTGAGGTACTATGCCATGTAAAACTTCTCTCCATAAGGTGCCCCACTGCGGCACGCCGTTCGGACTCGGCTATAAAAAGGAGGCCCCTTATCATTGAGCTTAAACTTGATTCGGAATGCACTCATTGATGTGTGAGAAGTTTGCCCCAGCTCCTTAGTGGAATGTTCATGGGCAAAATTTGCAATTGTATTATTGTAAAAAAAATCCAAATTTTCCCGAGTTCTAATTTGCTTTCTGATTTTTTTCATTGTTTGCGTTGTGATCGATTTTTCTCTACCATGAATCGTGTATGGTGTCAGGCCAAAACAATTAACCATCACTAATTAACAAACTCCATTCACTGCGGAAAACGATTTGCATTAATTCAATACAAAAAAAAAAGGCAAGCCACAAATCCTAGTCTCAAATCGTATCATAGCTCGCTTTAAGCACGAGTCATTTTCATGGTTATAAACTCTCTGAATTTGAAAGGAAGCATTGCCACAAGGCAAGGAGCACGGAATATAAAAAAACCACTACGGCAGATTTATAGCAAAAAAAAAAAAAAAAGAAAAACATATCATAAAACTAGTCCAATTATCAGGATAAACATGGGACACATACAGGCCCACCTACTTACCAGCACATACACATGTTTATGAGACAATCCACAGCCAAAGTCCGGATTTCGGTGGCATTCGCAGCCACAGGAGACAACTGAAATGAAGAAAAATAAAATAATTAAAAAAAGGGTTAAAATAAGCCAAATCTAGGCCCATAGAAAAAATATTTTCACAAAATTGCCTATAGAAATGAAATTTGTAAAAAATTTTCTATGGTAAGGAAATATTGTGGACTGCGATGAAGAAAAAGTGCAACCTAAGGATAATAAAGGGTAATTTTTTAGCTATTATCTTTTTGGCAACACTGGTTTAAACAGCTCACACACGTTTCATGTTTCGATTCACTGTCAAACATCTTCAGTTTGGTCTATAATTTAGCCATGAATCGTCTAACAAACGAATAACGCTTGCAAATTAATGAATTTTATTATGAAAATGCGTGATCTGTTAAGAAAGTTCATCGCGCACTTCTTCTATTTTGGGATAGGAACGTAAATAAGCAAAATTGTCGATTTTGGAGTGAAGATCATCCTGAGATATATCAAGAGCACCCAATGCATCCAGAAAAAGTCACAGTTTGGTACAGTTTATGGGCTGGTGGCATCATTGGACCGTACTTCTTCAAAGGTGATGCGAATCGTAACGTAACTGTGAATGGTGTGCGCTATCGTGAGATGATATCCAACTAGATTTTGCCCAAAATGCAAGAGTTTGACTTGCATGGCATATGTGGTTTCCACAAGACGGTGTCACATGCCACACAGCACGCGTAATAATGGGCTTATTGACAGGGGAGTTTGGTGAACATTTCATTTCACGTTTGGGACAGGTCAATTGTCCGCTTAGATCGTGCGATTAACGCCTTCAGACTAAATTTTGTGGGGCTTTGTTAAAGCTCATGTGTATACAGACAGGCCCGCTTCAATTGACACATTGGAAGACAACATTGAAGCACTTATTCGTGACATAGCGGCCGAAATGTTGGAAAGAGTATGCGAAAATTGGACTAAGCGGATGGACCATTTGGATGGACGCAGTCACTATCAACATTTGCATGAAATAATCTTCAAACATTAAATAACAAGGACCGTACCATCAATTCAAACAAAGATCTCATGAATTTTTTGAAATTTATGTGTATTTTTTTTTTTAAGACATGTCGTCTTGACGTGGGCTGGGCAATGAGGACTGCGCCCACTAGGGCAGTGGAGACTATTCTAGATATCCGATCCATTGACATACAGATTACGTGTGAGACAGCCTCTGCGGCTGTGAGACTTAAGGCGATAGAAGAATGGATAAAGGACACGACGATAAGAAACCCGGATCGATTAGAATCGGTTTCCCATCGGATACCTGAGATGACACTTGAGGTCAAGTGACAGACACTGCTGCCATCGGCAGAGGCTTGCATTGACGGCACTCTGGTATAGTCATCTAGGAGACTATGCTATACAGTTGGATCAAAGGACAAAGTGGGCCTGGGGGTCTACATTAAGAACACAGGGGCTGAGATCTGTTTTCTACTGCTTGACCATAATACGATGCTGCAGGTAAAGATCCGGGCGATAACGGAATACGTGAGTTGGTGTAGCGTGGTGTTCATGCGAGGACGTTGAGTGTGGACATCTTTGTGTACACCTAACTGACCATCAGGGTAATGACAACCAGGACGATAAGATCATAAATAGTCTTGCAGTGCGAGAAGTAGAGTAGTAACGCCTTCTCTGAGGATGGCACAGTTGCATCGTTTAGTTGCCGGTTCATTGCGGAGTTAGGGGTAATGAAAGAGCAGACGATTTGGCAATGAAGACGAGAGGACTGCCGCCAATAAACCTGGTAAACCAGAAGCCTTCGTGTCGAATGCTCATGCAACACTGTGGAATAGCGAAACAGTCGGTAGGATGGCGAAAATCCTATGGGGAGAGCCGGGTGGTGAGAAGACGAGGCTATTACTGAAAGGAAGTAAGAAGGAGGTCAATATAGCTTTTGGTGTCATAACGGGACACATTGCAAATTGCAAATTGCAAATTTTGCCCATGAACATTCCACTAAGGAACAGGGGCAAACTTCTCACATATCAATGAGTGCAGTCCGATTCAAGTTAAAGCTCAATGAAAAGGGACCTCCTTTTTATAGCCGAGTTCGAACGGCGAGCCGCAGTGCGACACCTCTTTGGAGAGAAGTTTTACATGGCAAGTACCTCACACATGTCGCCAGCATTAGGAGGGGAAAACCACCGCTGAAAATTTTTTCTGACGATCTCGCCAGGATTCGAACCCAAGCGTTCAGCGCCATAGACGGACATGCTAACCTCTGCGCTACGGTGGCCTCCAGGGACACAGGACTACAAAATCGGTGCGGCAAGTGATAGCATATATTTGGCTTGGGTGTATGTCAATAGTGGCATGGCGCGGATTCATATTCGCCCCCTCTTTTCAACCTTACCTAAAGAAATCTCAATAAAATCTTATAAGAAAAATCTATTTCTGTATGTTTGTTTGTCGGTTTGTTTGGTTGTTTCATACAGATTTAAAAACGGCTGAACCGATTACCTTGAAATTTTCACAAATTGTGTAGGTTGGTCTGGGAGCAAACATAGGGGTATATAATTTTTTGACGGACCCTCCCCCTTATCCCGAAATCAAAAGTGGACCGATCGGGACCATATGAGTATCAAACAAGTAAGAGTGTGCTTAGTTCGGCCGGGTCGAATCTTATAAACCCTTCACCATGGATCGCATTTGTCGAGTTATTTGCGCGGTATCTGTTATGCTAGTGGAGCTATATCAAGTCATAGTCCGATTCGGACCATAAATGAATTGAAAGCTTGTAGGGGCTCAAGAAGCAAAATCGGGAGATCAGTTTATATGCGAGCTGTATTAAGCTATAGATCGATTCAAACTATATTGGACAAATTTTCTGCCAAATCGGATGTGAATTGCACTCTCTATAGGCTCAAGTAGTCAAGATTTCAGATCGGTTTATATGGCAGCTAATGGCAGGTTATGTACCGATTTGCGCCATACACAACACAGTTGTTGATAGTCATAACAAAACACCTCAGCAAAATTGTAGCCAAATCGAATAAGAGTTGCGCCCTCTAGCGGCTCAAGTAGTCAAGATCCAAGATATGCCAGCTATATTAGGTTATGAACCAATTTAAACCATACTTAGCACATTTATTGGAAGTGATATCAAAATACCACGTGCAAAATTTAGGTCAAATCAGATAAGAATTGCGCCCTCTAGAGGCTCACGAAGTCACGACCCAAGATCAGTTTATATGGCAGCTGTATCAAAACATGGACCGATTTGGACCTAGCCCCTACCTTTACTCCTTCAAAAATTAGCGTTTTCAACAGTCCGACAACAGACGGACGGACGGACAGACGGACGGATGGACAGACGGACGTACGGACGGACGGATGGACGGACGGATGGACAGACGGACGGACATGGCTAGATCGACTTAAAATGTCATGACCATAAAAAATGCATATATGCTTTATGGGGTCTTAGACGAAATTAGTGTACCCCCATCCTATGGTGGAGGGTATAATGAGAGGTATTGGAGAGTAGATTACGAATATGGTATAAAAATTTGAATCTGAGTACCCATCGGGCCGCCCCAACCCCGAAACTCCCCCAAACAGACGTTCATGTCAATATGAGGCTCAAATGAACGGTAGAGTAGATTACGAATCTGACATATAAAAATAAATCGAAGTATAGGGGGTCATCCCACCCCTCAAAAACGCCATAAATGGGCATATGGACCAATCATGAGTATACGGGACTCGGTTTTTTTGTTTGTTTCGAAGAACCAAAACGGGCTGAACCGATTTTTTAAAAATATTCACAGATTGTGTAGGTTTTTCTGGAAGGAAGCATAGGCTTTATAATTTTTTTATATCGAATGTGGGCGGACCCTCCCCCTTACCCCAAAAACGCCACACAAAACCAAAAGTGGAGGTATAGACACAAAATGGGTATCAAATGAAAGGGATTGGAGATTAGATAATGAATATGGTATTAAATTTTGCGTCCAAGTATCCAGCCCCAACCCCAAAACTCCTCTAAACTGATATATTCGACGTTCATGACAATGTGGGACTCAAATGAAAAGTATTTGGCAGTAGATTACAAATATGGCATACAAATTTAGGTCGAAGTAATGGGTGGTCGCCCACCTCCCCCCACCCCCCCCCCCTTAGTGCTGTCCGACTCAGGTTTAAACTCAATGATAAGGGACCGTTTTTAAGCCAAACCCGAACAGCGTGCCTCTGTGCTATTCCTATTTGGGGAGAAATTTTTTAAATGATCATGCATGGCATGGTGCTTCGCAAATGTCGCCAGCTTTAAGAGGGGATAACCACCGCTTTAAATGGTTTTCGATGTTCTCGCCAGGATTCGAACGTAGCCGTTCAACGTCATAGGCGGACATAAACTAGAGTGGCACGAATTCGATATCCGCATTCAGGGCAAAGCGTTTCAACCCTAAAAATACATAAGAGAGTTGAAGACGGCACAGCGGAGCGGGCCCCGTTTGGATAGTTTCCTATAAAAACTAAATTTTGACAAGAATTTCTATAAAAACAAAATATAGGAAATATTTTTTATAAAAATAAAATTTTAACAAAATTTTCTTAAGAAATAAAATTTGACAAAAATTCCCAGTTTGGAGAAATCTTTCCACAATTGCTGCAATTGTTTGCCCATTTCCACGCTTAAACTAAATCAGGCATACAAATTACGCTTAATCAAGTCGACAAACCTACAATTTAAAGCATATCCATTGCCAGTCATTGGATGATTGCAGAATACCTCGCAACTGCGGTGAATGTTGAGGCAGAGAATTTATGACAAATTTTACCTCAGGCCATGTATGGAAATTAAGCAGTCCATCCATCCATCCATCCAACTTTACTCATACATCTGCCTGCTTGCCATGGCGGCAATGTGAAGCCACAAGAAGATGCTATGATATGTTGCACAGAGATGAGCTAAGCTGCTGAGATGGTGTTGGAGATTGGTGCATTGACGACTTTGGTGTTTACAGCTCAAGGTGGAGCATGCAAATCTTTTTATTAACTATTTTTAAATAGCACCCCAAGTCGAGAGTGAATGAACGGATCAACGAAGTCTCAAAAGGAAATCAACTCTATGGACTATGCAGAAGCCATCAGCGCCTTCCGTCCGTTTGAATGTCTGTCTGGCTGCTAACACAATTAATATGTTAATTGGCTAAAAAGCCACTTGGATTGGACAAAGACTAAGCCCTGGCAGTAGGCGACAGAAGTTGAAGTTGAGTTGAACAATTAACGCAAAGGAATTGGGGCATGATGGAGTGGCTGGATATGGTTGCGATTGGAGCTGGGCCCACAGATATATTGGTTGGATATATTAAAGACTACACTGGATTTGCATATATTGTAGGATGACAAGTTAGCTGGGTGAGCTTCCAAGGAGTTGTGCCGTATGGTGATTTTTAAATAATTTTCAATACTTTGTGGAGACCTCATGAAGCCAATTAAAGATTGTGTGCTGCTATGAAAGTTTCAATAGCTTATATCCCTCACATGTCATAAGGATATCTTTTAACGACTTTTTATATCGGAAAAAATTATATGCTAATTTTGGGCTATGGCACAGTGAAGCAAATTTGTTTGGTGCGCTCAAGCCAATCTGTTTGGCACAGCAACGGGAAACAATAAAATTGTCAATAAAGAAATCCCTCCATAGATATAAAAATTAGTCTGTGTTTGTTTGTTCCATATAGACTCGAAAACGGCCGAACCGATTTTCTTGAAATTGTGTAGGTTGGTCTGGAAAGAGCAATAGGTTATTATATTCTATGATATCTGAAGTAGGGCGGTCCCTCCCCCTTAACACCACAACACGGGCAAAAATCAAAAGTAAACCGATCGGCACAATATGGTATTCAAATGAAAAGTTTTTGGAAGAAGAATATGGTATTTAAAATTGGGTCCAAGTACCAATAAGCCCTCCCTAGGCCCAAAATCGCCCCAAAAGTAACGCTCAAATTCAAAAGTGGAGTGGGCGGGACAATATTGGACTCAAATGAAAGGTATTCGGGAGTAGAGTATTAATATGATAACAAAAATTCGATCCAAGCACCTAGGAATCAGTCCCAGGCCCAAAACCGCCCCAAAAGTACCGCCAAATATCGAAGTGGACCGATCGAGCCTCGGTGGGGCTCATATGAAAAGTATTCGGGAGTAGAATACGAATATCATGTCAAAAATTCGATTCGAGTAGCTAGGGCGCCGCCCCTAGCCCAAAACAGCCCCATGAGTACCGCCCAAAATCAAAACTTGACCGATCGGGACTCCAATGAAAGGTACTCGAGAGTAGAGTATGAATATGACTATAGACTATTAAAAATTGGGTGCAATTCCCAAAGAGGCTGCCCCAAGCCCAAAAACCGTCCCAAATGGGGATATTTGACGATCTTGATAATATGGGGCTCAAATGAAAGGTATACGGCAATAGATTACTAACCTGACATTAAAAATTAGGTCCAGGTACGTAGGGGGTCGCGCCGACCCAAAAATGTAGGGGGCGGACCCTCCCCCATACATCAAAAGCTCAACCCTAAAATAAAAGTCGACTCAACTAAAAGATATTCAGGAGTAGAGAACCAATTTTATAATAAACATTGGGTTCAGGTACCTAGGGGTCCGCCCCGACCCAAAACCATCTCAAATAGGTATATTGGGCCGATGGGGACAATATGGTACCAAATGAAAATATTAGGGAGTAAATAATGAATACGGTCTGGAAGGAAGGAGCACTAAGCTTTATAACTTGTTAATATCGGGAGGGGAGCGGACCCTCCCCCTTACCCCAAAAGCACCACCCAAAATAAAAGTGAACCCATGGGGACAATATGGGACTCAAATGAAAGGTATTCGAGATTAGAGTACGTAATTGATTATAAAAATTTGGTCCAAGTACCAAGGCGGCCGCACCCACTCAAATGGACATTTTGGACGATCATGGGACGAATATGGGACTTCAAAACTCTTCCCAAAATGGGAATATGCCAATCATGGCTATATGGAGTACAAATAAAGGTTCAAATTGTTCTTGTGAGACACATATGGTATTATATAAAAAATATATATTTTTCTCGCGGTGTTAATGAAGGTCCAGCGAAGCGGAGCGGGACGGGTCATTTGAGTACCATATTGTCCTAATTGGACTACGTGCCCGCTAGGTGGAGTTTTTGGGTGGGGCGATCCCCTTAGTTATTTGTCTCAATTTTTTCTAATAGCTGCTCACAAAAACTTTGGTCTACATTTAGATGTTAGATGCTTGCGCTACTTCCAACCTCCATTCATTTGAGTGATATATTGTCCCAATCAGAGTACGTGTCCGCTTATGTCCGGAATTTTTAAAGCAATTCTAAATATAGATCACAATGAGGTATTTATTCGGAACTGTGGCTCCCAGGTTTAGCTTTGCCTAAGGGATCTTAGCATGCTGGAGGAGGACAGTTACATAATGATAATAGTTGCCCGGGGAAGGCTAAAAAATGTCTTAGACTATAGTGCTAAAGACTAATTCGAGATAGGATATTCAGGTTCGTCTTCCCGATGGATAGGATTGGGCGCCATATACTGTGTTAGGGAACGATAAGCCTCGATTTTCACTGAAGACCTTAAGATGCTGACGATAACAGGATTGGTGGCTCGTATACTTGTATTTGGTATTGTTATTCCGTTACAACCCTTGCAACTCCGGGTTTATGTGGATGGTATGCTTGCCTGAAATTCGGTCCAGCCGAAATTAACCGGTATATTAATTCGCTACAGGGGAGGAAGCGGAGAAGCCATGCGACATTTGACCCTCAATTTTAATGGCAGATTCGTTCTCTACTTCCAACTATGTTTCAGTTTAGTGTAATATTTTATCAATCAGTGTACGTATCCGTGGTATAAAGGTGGGGCGTTCCCCTTAGTGTTTTGATTCAAATTTTTCAATAGCTGTCCACTGACACTATGCTTTAAATTTGAATGACAGATTCGTACTAAACTCCCAAATACCCTTTATTTGAATGCTATATTGTCCCAATCGGAGTACGTGTACGCTTGGTGGGGTGTCGGGGTGGGGCGTTCCCAGCCTGCCCTTAATTTTAATGACAGATTTTTACTCTACTCCGAATTAACTTTTATTTGAGTGCCATATTGTCCCAATCACAGTACGTGTCCGCTTGATGGGGTATTAAGGTGGGGCATTCTCCTTAGTTTTTTATCAAATTTTTTTCCTAAACTTGTCCACTGACACTGTGCTTTAAATTTTAATGACAGTTTCGTACTCCACCCCTAACTACCTTTCATTTGAATACTTTATTGTCCCAATCGGATAACGTGTCCACTTTGTGGGGAATTTGGGTGGGGCGTTCCCCTTAGTTTTTCGGCCCAATTTTTTTAGTAACTGCGCATTAACTTTTTGCCCTTAATTTTAATGACGGATTCGTATTCTACTACTTCCATTGGAGTGCCTTATTGAACCAACCGGAGTACGTGACCGCTTGGTGGAGTATTGGGGTGGGGCGTTCCCCTTAGTGTTTTGTTCCAATTTCTTCAATAGCTGTCCACTGACATTGTGCTTTAAATATGAATGACAGTTTTATACTCCACCCCCAACTACCTTTCACTTGAATACTATATTGTCCCAATCGGAGTATATGTCCGCTTGATGGGGTGTTGGGGTGGGGCGTTCCCCTTAGTTTTTTTATGCAATTTTTTCCATAGCTGCCCACTTACTTTTTGCTTTAAATTTCAATGACAGGTTCGTACTCTCCCTCAAGTACCTTTAATTTGAGTGCCATATTGTCGCAGTGTCCGCTTGGTGGTGTGTTGGGGTGGGGCGTTCCCCTTAGTTGTTTCGACCCGATTTTTTCAATAGCTGTCCAGGTGCACTTTGCCCTAAATATGAATGACAGATTTATACTCTACTACCTACTACCTTTAATTTGATGCCGTATTGTCATAATCAGGGTACGCTGCTGCTTGGTGGGGTATTTAAATGGGGCGTTCCCCTTAGTTCTAGGATCCAATTTCTTCAAATAGATATCTACTAAAACTTTACCCTAAATTTGGGTGTTAGACTCGTATTTAACTCCCAACTACCTTTCATTGGAGTGTCATATTGTCCCAATGGGGCTATGTATCCTCTTAATGGGATATTGAGGTGGGCGTTCCCCTATGCTATAACACCTCATATTATACCCCCCATCACAGAATGGCGGGTATACTAATTTCGTCATTCCGTTTGTAACACCTCGAAATATGCGTCTAAGACCCCACAAAAGTATATAAAGTCTTGATCGTCATGACATTTTAAGCCGATCCAGCCATGTCCGTCCCTCTGTCCGTCTGTCGAACGTACGTTAACTTTCGAATGAGTAAAGCTATGTGCTTGAAATTTTGCCACAATGCTGCTTATTAGTGTAGGTCGGTTGGGATTGTAAATGGGCCAAATAGGTTCATGTTTTCATATAGCTGCCATATAAACCGATCTTGGGTTTTGACTTCTTGAGCTTCTAGAGGGCGCAATTCTAATACGATTTGGCTGAAATTTTGCACGTGGTTTTTTGGTATCAATTCCAACAACTGTGCCCAGCATGGTCTATACCGGTTCATAACCTGATATAGCTGCCATATAAACCGACCATGGGCCTCGACTTCTAGAGGGCACAATTCTTAACCGATTTCGCTTTTTTACATGAAGTGTTCTAGTATGAATTCAACAAACAGTGCCAAGTATGGTCTAATTCAGCCCATGACCTGATATAGCTGACATATAAACCAAACTCCCGATTAGACTTCTTGAGCTTCTAGAGAGCGCAATCCCTATTCGAATTGGCTGATTTTTTTCATGACGTGTTTCATTATGACTTCTAACAACTGTGCCAAGAATGGTTCAAATCACTTTATAACCTGATATAGCTGCCATATAAACCGATCTTGGGTCTTGACTTCTTGAGCTTCTAGAGGGTACAATTCTTATCCGATTTGGCTGAAATTTTGCATGAAGTGTTCTAGTATGACATCCAACAACTGTGCCAATCGATTCATTACCTGATGGTGCTGCCATATAAGCCGATATTGGGTCTTGATTTCTTGAGTTTCTAGAGGGCGTAATACATATCCGATTTGGCTGAAATTTTATATGAAGTGTTTTATTTTGACTTTCAACTACTGTGTCTACTATGGTCTATATCAGTCCATATTCTGATATAGCCGCCATATAAACCGATCTTCCGATTAGACTTCTTGGGCTTCTAGAGGGCGCAATTCTTATCCAATATGGTTGAAATTTTGCATATGCCATATGACATATGCATGACTTCCAACAATAGTTCCAAGTATGGTCTAAATCGGTGTATAACCTGATATAGCTGCCATACAAATCGATCTCCAAATTGGACTTTTTGAGTCTCTGGAGGGCGCAATTATATCTGAAATTTTGGAGGTGGTGTTTATATATGACTGGTCTTTTCTATTTGAAAAAGTCATTCAAAGAACTTGACAAATGCGATCCATGGTGGAGGGTATATAAGATTCGGCCCCGCCGAACTAAGCACACGTTTACTTGTTATACCCACCACCGAAGGATGGGGGTATATTCATTTTTATACCCACCACCGAAGGATGGGGGTATATTCATTTTGTCATTCCGTTTGCAACACATCGAAATATCCATTTCCGACCCTATAAAGTATATACATTCTTGATCAGCGTAAAAATCTAAGACGATCTAGACATGTCCGTCCGTCTGTCCGTCTGTCTGTTGAAATCACGCTACAGCCTTTAAAAATTGAGATATTGAGCTTAAACTTTGCACAGATTCTTTTTTTGTCCATAAGCAGGTTAAGTTCGAAGATGGGCTATATCGGACTATATCTTGATATAGCCCCCATATAGACCGATCGGCCGATTTAGGGTCTTTGGCCCATAAAAGCCACATTTATTATCCGATTTTGTTGAAATTTGGGACAGTGAGTTGTGTTAGGCCCTTAGACATCCTCCGTTAATTTGGCTCAGATCGGTCTAGATTTGGATATAGCTACCAAATAGACCGATCCTCCGATTTGGGGTCTTAGGCCCATAAAAGTCACATTTATTATCCGATTTTGCTGAAATTTGGGACAGTGAGTTGTGTTAGGCCATTCGACATCCTTCGTCAATATGGCTCAAATCGGTTCAGATTTGGATATAGCTGCCATATAGACCGATCCTTAAATTTAGGGTCTTAGGCCCATAAAAGCCACATTTATTAGCCGATTTTGCTATGATTTGAGACAGTGAGTTGTGTTAGGCCCTACAACGTCCTTCGTCAATTTGGCTCAGATCAGTTCACATTTGGATATAGCTGCCATATAGACCGATCCACCGATTTGGTGTCTTAGGCCCATAAAACACGCATTTATTGTCCGATGTCGCCGAAATTTGGGACCGTGAGTAAAGTCAAGCCCCTTGACATACTTCTGCATTATCGCACTGATCGGTCCAGATTTGGATATAGCTGCCATATAGACCGATCTCTCTGTTTTAGGTTTTGGGGCCATAAAAAGCGCATTTATTGTCCGATGTTGCCAAAATTTGGGACAAAGAGTTGGGTTAAGTCCTCCACATATTTCTGCTATGGGACATAAGTTATGAGTTTTGCACCGGATTTTGACGAAAGGTGGTTTACATATATAGCCAAGGTGGTGGGTATTCAAAGTTCGGCCCGGCCGAACTTAACGCCTTTTTACTTGTTTTATTATCCAATTGGGTTCTGTGGGCCACTGTGAAAATGCAGACATTACATTATCGTAGAAATTTTTTTTTTCATGTTTCCTATGTTTCTGACAAAAAATTTATGACCCTTAAACCAGTCATTGGGTTCAAAACAACGGATTAGTTATAACAAATTTAAGGTTTACCTCTCTTATGGTATGGTTTTGGAACACTGTGTTAATGGCCACCTAGATCACCTTTCCTTGCGGTTGTTCAATCATAAAATAATTGCCACTATGGCGGTCGGTCAACAGCAATTATGGATCGTTTGTGCCGCTGCCAATGGCTGACGTTATTTTGCCATAAATTAAAACAAAATGATTTATAACAAATCATTTGTCATACGCCACAGCATCATAATTTTCCTACCATTTTCCATTTTTCAACATAATCTTTGCACCGAAAAACACATAGAGAGAGAGGCGAGGGAGAAGAAACTGTGGCGACACTGGAAAATGAGCTACTGCATGATGGTCAAGCTGGAGTTGGTGATTGTGGCCACCATGGTGGCGATTTTTCCTCCTAATGATTTGTCATTTCAAATGAAAGAGGCAGAGCCGCTGTCTCAGCCACATGGCTGAGGTTCCAAGAAGAGGTTCAATAGACTCCCAGCGATTTTTCGCTAACAGGTTAAATTCATTTGCAAATTTTTCTAAAACTTGGTTGCCACAAATGTGTATTTCGTTTGGGGGGGGAGAGCTGAGCCTAAAGGAAAAACAAACAAACTGTACTAAGTTTGCCAGACTACCTACCTACTCGTATCTACCTGACAACCTATCTGCCTGCCTTCCAGCAGGCTACCATCAACTTGTTTGCGATTGTGTTTCGTATAAATTTTCAACTCGAAATTAGAGAATAATTAAATGTATGTTTGATTTGTTTTGGAGCAATTCGTGTGTTTTTCTTGGGAGGGGGAAAGCTCCAAATTAAATATCGCCCCACATTCATTTGCCTGGCTGTGGACACACAGCCCACCATTAAATTTTTGCCATGTATACTCAACGACTTGGTGGCACCAAATTTGCGCGTGGCACTTAATTTAACGCTGCCTCAAATCTATAATTTTTTGGTGGGTTTTTCTATAAAGGCTTCAGGCCAGCCAAACCACCATCGTTTGATGGGGCTGCACAGATCAGTCCAGCAAGCATGAAGCAAACGCATAGCCAAATGTACCACCAAATGCCCCGGCGAAATGAATCCATGTAGGAAAAACAGTTAAAATAATTCCAGCAAAAGAAAAGACAAACAAAAAAAATTCAAAACTCCAAAACATTGTCTAAACTAAAGCGGAGGCTTGAACTTGTTTTGATGTTTAGGTTTCTTTTTTCTCTTCTTCTTTATAGCCAAAAGGCATTCATATTGGTTTGCCTTGCTTAGCGTTGCTTTGTTTTTCCTTTGCTCCCATACTCCTGCCTTTTTGGGTTAAAGTTGTAGATTTTTTCCTTTGCTTTTCAGCGGCCGAGAGGCTGGGGAAACTCTAACTATTTGCATTTCATTTAAATATCGTTTGAGGAAGCAGCCTACCTAACAAACCTACATGAAGAACCTTGTGGACACTGAAAAGATGCAAATGAAAGTGTAAAATGAAGTTGGGTACAAAGGAACCCAGAAGTCTCCAAACTTAATCTGCATAGGCAGAGAGTCTAAATCCAATGTAAGAGTCACGAGTCGGATATATATAACTCCCGTGTAGATCAATCTTTTGATTTAAGGCCATGAAATGTATTTTATGGGCCACAGATACTCACTATTGAAGTAGATCGTTGGGGATTGCAAATGGGCCATATCGGTTCAGATATGGATATAGCTCCCATATAAACCGATCTTCAGATATGATTTCAGGACTCTCTGGAAGCCGCAATTTTTGTTCGATTTGTTTGAAATTTTGGAGATTGTGTTCTGTTATGACTTCCAAAAACTGTGCCAAATCGGTTCATAACCTGATATAGGTCCGATATAAACCGATCTCGGATTTTGACTTCTTGAGCCGATAGAGGGCGCAATTATTATTCAATGTGATTGAAATTTAGCGTGAAGTGTTTTGGTTTGATCATCAACAACTGTGCGAAGTATGGTTCAAATCGGTTCATAACCTGATATAGGTCCGATATAAACCGATCTCGGATCTTGACTTCTTGAGCCTATAGAGGGCGCAATTATTATTAAATGTGGCTGAAATTTATGTGAAGTGTTTTGGTTTGATCATCAACAACTGTACGAAGCATGGTTCAAATAGGTTCTTATCCTGATTTAGCTCCCATACTGTGCCAGGTATGGTTTAAATCGGTTCATAACGTGATATAGCTCCCATATAAACCGATTTCGGATCTTAATTTCATGGGCCGCTAGAGGGCGCAATTATAATTCGATTTGGCTGAAATTTTGTATTCTGACTTTCACCAACTCTGTCAAGTATGGTCCAAATCGGTTCATAACTTGATATAGCTCCCATATAATCCAAACTCGGATCTTGACTTCGTGAGCCTCTAGAGGGCGCAATTATTATCCGATTTGGCTGAAATTTTGCATGAAGTGCTTTGTTCTAACTTCTTACAACTGCGACATGTATGGTTCAAATCGGTTCATAACCTTATGTAGCTCCCATATAATCCGATCTCGGATCTTGACTACATGATTTGGCTGAAATTTGCCACGAAGTGTTTTGGTTTGGCCGTCAACAACTGCGCCAAGTATGGGCCAAATCGGTTCACAACCTGATATAGCAGCAATATAAACCGATCTCGCGATTATACTTCTTGAGCCTCTAGAGAGAGCAATTCTTATTCGATTTTGCTGATATTTTGAACAACGACTTGTATGACTTTAAACTTATATGTCAAATATGGCTTGAATCGGTCAATAGCCTGATATAGCTCCCATATAAACATAGCCTGATATAGCTTCCATATAAACAGATCTCCCAATTTTATTTCTTGAGCGCCTATAGCACGCAATTCTTATCCTATTTTGCTGAAATTTGCACAATAAATTCCCTCTTTGGTCTCCAACAGCCAAGCCTAGTATGGCCCCAATCGGTTCGTGGTATAGCTGAAATAGCATAGCAATGCTTATCCATTATCCTTTGTTTGTCTATAAAGAGATATCGGCCAAAAAACTTGACACATCCATGGTGTAGAGTATAAATGGTTCGTCCAAAAATCTTGGCACATGCGATCCGTGGTGGAGAGTATAAATGGTTTGGCCCGGTCGAACTTATCACGCTTTTACTTGGTTGAGTGTTATATTGTCCCAATTGGCCTTACTGCCCGTTAAAGGTGTTTTGTGACGGCCCCCAAATTCGAATATGAGATTCGTATGTCCCGATCGTTCCGCAGGAGCCTTTGGTGGACATTTGGAGGATCTCAGGCACTTGTTCAGTAACATTCGTCTAAACTATGTTGTCTCGGTTGAACTTCGTTTCTACCACTACCAATGACCTTTTATATGAGTCCCATATTGTCTCGATCAGTCAACATGTTCCTTTTTGGATTACTGAACGGCCTCCAAGCTTACTCCCGAATTTGGATTCCAAAATTTTTACTCTTTATTTTAATAACTTCCAATTGAGTCCAATATTATCCCTATAGTACTGCTTTTTCTTTAAGAGGCTCTATTGGGAAGGAGGCCCTCTTTTATCTGGTGCCGAGCTTGATACCAAATTCATATTTTATTCCCAAATACCTCTAACATGAATTCTATATTGTCCCGATCGGTCTCCATGTCCGTTTAAGGGGTTTTTAAAGCGGTTTAGGGGATGGGGCGACCGCTCTGAAACGTAGCGGCAAATTTTAATTTCAAATTCTTGTTCAACTCCAAATTACCTTTCATTCGAATCCCATATTGGCTCAATCGGTGTAAATGGGAGATGTTTTTCGGTCCGGGGCGAACCCTCAGTCCCTATATTTTAATAAATACTGGCTGGACAGGGACCGCTCCAGTACGCCTTCTTTCACTCTCTTGATTTATCTGAGCCCTTTACTGACGTGGTCAGAAAATAAATTCTGTTTGGGGGTGCTGGTACTGCCTTTCACATATTTCAAACTCTATCATCTGTGGAAATTTCATGAAAATCGTTTCAGCCGTTTGTGAGAGTACATAGGCAAATCCACAGGGGCGCTTTACAGATAGATGTCCTAAATGTCTATACCAGAATTATAGTCAAATCCCAAATCATTTGATTCCTATATTCTCCAAATCGGTAAATAAGTCCTGTTTAGAGGTTTTGGGCGGTGGGTACGCCTCAGACACCAAGGAATAAGTTTGTATAACAGCTGTTTACTCTATTTTTACATACCTTTCATTTGGTACCAATATTGCCCAAAGTGGTAAGTGTCCTGTTGGGTGGTGGTTTTAGGGGTGGGGGACTGTCCCAACACTTAGTGCGACATTTTTATGTCAAGTTCGTACTGTACTCTTAAATACCTTTCATTTGATACCCATATTGTGCCAATAGGTAAACATGTCCGTTAGGAAGGGGTTTGGGATGGGGCGTCCCCCCAAGTTATTTGGCCCCAAAATTGTATACCAATTTCGTATTTTTGGGCTACCATAAGGTAACAAACATAATTTCGCTTAAATCGGCGCGCCCATCTTGAGTTTTTGAAAACCAGGGTAAGGGGAAGGGTCTGCCCCCCTTCGAATATGAAAAAATCTGGTACCCTATTTTCACCGGGGAGGTACTTAGGCAAATGGCTTCGAACGCCAGACAACGGTAACGGCTCTTGCTGATGTTCCGTATGCCCAGGTTAGAATCCCACCCATTCGAATCTCCAATGGTTGAGCTCGTTTCGAAAGATGAACAAAACGAAAATTTGTGAAAATAAATGATCTTCGCCCTAAGAGGCAAAAAAAAAACTTGAAAATAAAAATTCGGCAAAGCCCGGTCGGGATTCGAAGCTGGGCACACGGACCAGCAGTAAGAGCCGTTGCCGTTGTCTAGCGTTCAAAGCCATTAATACAACTTCCAAAAGATGCACACAAATGACATGCCCCCCCAGGCTACGTCTCTGGCTCCCATATACATATGGTCATTGGTTTTTGGGTAATTTTCAACAATATTGTCATTTGTCAACCGTAGTTATTACAGTTGGGAGATATTTGTTCGAAATTTGATACGGATTGTTTGATAAACCATTTGAAAACATCCGCCGAGGTCCATCAAAATTGGTTCAGAATTGTATATAACACCCACATTGTACTTATAGGGTCTAAGACACGGACCAGCAGTAAGAGCCGTTGCCGTTGTCTAGCGTTCAAAGCCATTAATACAATTTTCAAAAGATGCACACAAATGGCATGCCCCCCCCAGGCTACGTCCCTGGCTCCCATATACATATGGTCATTGGTTTTTGGGTAATTTTCAACAATATTGTCATTTGTCAACCGTAGTTATTACAGTTGGAACATATTTGCTTGAAATTTGATACGGATTGTTTGATAACCCATTTGAAAACATCCGCCGAGGTCCATCAAAATTGGTTCCGAATTGTATATAACACCCACGTTGTACTTATGGGGTCTAAGACGATCTAGTCATGTCCGTCCGTCTGTCTGTTGAAATCACGTTACACTCTTAAAAAATAAAGATATTGAGCTGAAACTTTGCACAGATTCTTTTTTTGTCCAGAGGATAGGTGTAGGTCGGCACGTCGGAGGCCACCGTAGCGCAGAGGTTAGCATGTCCGCCTATGACGCTGAACGCCAGGGTTCATATCCTGGCGAGACCATCAGAAAAAAATTCTCTGCGGTGGCTTTCCCCTCCTAATGCTGGCAACATTTATGAGGTACAATGCCATGTAAAACTTCTCTCCAAAGAGGTGTCGCACTGCGACATGCCGTTCGGACTCGGCTATAAAAAGGAGGCCCCTTATCATTGAGATTAAACTTGAATCGGACTTCAGTTTGTCTCAGTGCATTTCTAACCTTACTTAGCCAATATGCAGCTATTCAGTTGGGTAGCAAATGAAAAATGGACCATTTCCATTCATTTGGGACTACTTGATGCTGCTGCTGCATGCTGTTGCCACTGTTGCTCTTGTCAAAAGCTTTCATAAACATAAAAACTACTTGTTTTTCACTCTTTGTGGCTGCCATGCATGCATAACGAGGAAACGAGCAAAATTGTTAAACAGGTAGGCTGGTAGATATGTTAAACCTCCTATTTGGAGATTGTAACATGGTAATTATTATCAACTATACGCCACCATACATACATGGCACCCATACAGAGACAAGTGACATTCCCCATCCTTATCAGCGTAAAGTCATAAAATTAGGAAGTCATTTCGCATGACGTACCAACAATGATCGCAAGCAACTGTTTTTAAGTGTATGTAGGGAAAAATCACTTCATATGGAAAATTTTTTTAGGCAAATCTCACTGCCCTCAATGCTGCCAATGTTCTGTGAAAACAAAGGCAAAACTGGCCCAAATCTGCACTTTTACTTTCCCATTCCGGAATGTTGATATTAAAAATCAATCCTTTTTTTCCCCTTTCCTGGAATTTTGCTTTAAATGACCATTTGTAAGAGAAAGGGTGGGGGGATACTCGTTGGGCAATAACATCGGCATTTTATGACCAGAAATGTAAAGCATGTAAGAAATATTACCCAGTGTGAACATCGTTTTTTTCTGTTATTAAAATTTTTATACCCATTTTGGGCAAACAGTTGCCAAAAATTTCTGTTTCTTATTGTATTTTCTATGAGGTGATTTTTTTTTTTTTTTGGACCATGTTTCTGTTTCGCAGGGTAAACTGAAGACTAGCCATGGATGGCATGGCACATAAAGTTATTGTGTCGGCAGTTAGCCCAAACACTCTTTCAACAATCGGGTGGGAGAGTTGGGGTTAACAGTGAAGTGAGAAAAGAAATATCAAAATTTTTCAGACCATAAAGTGAAAGACCCGGAGTGACAAAGGAAATGATTTCACGGCTTATGATTTCTCGCACCTATTCCTCAAAAGTGCGCACCTAGTCCTATGGATCTCTTAACGATACGGAGAGCAGTTTCTAAAAGTTATTCAAAGAACTGCGAATGCAATGCATGGCGAAGAAGTCCAAAATTTTGCAGACCTGCGACATGACCAGACCAAAATTTATCAGACCTACGCCATGCATAGCATTCGCAGTTCTTTGAATAACTTTTAGAAATTGCTCTCCGTATCGTTAAGAGACCCATAGGACTAGGTATGGACTTATGTAGAATAGGTGCAAGAAGTAATGGCGTGTGTAGGGCAAGTGGGGAAAATCATAAGCCGTTGAAGCATTTCCTTTGTCACTCCGCGGCACAGGCACTTAAGAGCCGATACAATATCACAATTGAACCAATTAAGGCGCCTAGTGTGGAGAACGAAAACAGATTTCGTAAGAAACAAGATATTGTCGCCATAGACCCATTTCCAAGCTCCTTTTCAGAATGCACAGCTGCTTTCGGTGTTTGTCCATAGTGGCATGGGGTATGGGGAATAAAATTCGCGCCCTAATTTCAAACTTTGCAAATTTTGCCCTTGAACATTCCACTAGGGAATAGGAGCAAACTTCTCACATATCAATGAGTGCAGTCCGATTCTAATTTTAGGCTCAATGATAAGGGACCCCTTTTATAGCCGAGTCCGAACGGCGTGCCGCAGTGCTACACCTCTCTGGAGAGAAGTTTTACATGGCATAGTACCTCACAAATGTTGGGAGCATTAGGGCGCCCCGGTAGCCAAGATAGTAGCGTGCTTGGTAACCAGTGCAGGGATCGTGGGTTCGATTCACGCCAGAAGCCTTGGTCTATCGCTACTGTGGTATCACAATGGACTTGAAATTGTCTAAGCGAGTCTGTAAAGGACTGCCACTCTTACCTAGCCCAACCTAGGAGAGGATAACCACCGCTGAAATTTTTTCTGATGGTTTCGCCAGGATTCGAACCCCGGCATTCAGCGTCATAGGCGGACATGCTAACCTCTGCGCTACGGTGGCCTCCATTCTCTAACTTACCTCATTTAATCTGGGCATCAACTTGGCCCAACTTCACGACAAAGACGAAGGTGGGACAAATTGACGTACCACGTTTCTTCAATAGAACAATTTCGATATTTGATAAGGTCAAATACTTAGGAGTGATCTTGGACAGAAAACTTATTTGGAAGTGTCACATTCTGGAGCGTACTGAAAAGGCTGACAGATGTTGGTCGCCATGATGACTCGAAGTGGGCCAAGAATGCGAGGATAGTCCACGGGCTCTACAGCAGCGTGATTGGCCTATACTAAGGAGCGCCTCAGTAGTTTGGTGGACAGCGATGGGATAAAAGTGCAACGTAAGGATAATACAGCAGGTTCAGAGAATATGTTGTCTTGGCATAGCCTCCACGCCCACTAGAGCACTGAAGGATACTCTGGATATCCGACCCATTGACATACAGTTTAAGTGCAAAGCAGCCACAGCGGCTATGAGACTTAAGGTGATGGGAGAATCGATAGAAGTATAACCGAGGCGACGATAGGAAACCCGAATAAATTAGAAGAGGTTTCCGATCGGATATCTGAGACGTCACTTGGGGGGTCGATAAACTTAAGGTGATGGGAGAATGGATAGAGGATAGGAGCAGGTTATATTTACCATCGAAGTATAACCGAGGCGACGATAGGAAACCCGAATGGATTAGAAGAGGTTTCCGATAGGATACCTGAGATGACATTTGGGGGTCGATAAACTGCTGCCAGAGGCACAGCCTTGGATTGACGGAACTCTGGTATTGACATCTGGGAGTTATGCTATACAGATGGATCAAAGACAGAGAACAGAGTGAGCCTAGGGGTCTATATTGAGAACCCAGGGACTGAAATCTGTTTTCGACTGCCTGACCATAATACGATCCCGCAGGCAAAGATCCGGACAATCACGGATTGCGTGAGGTGGTGTGGTGTTAACGCGAGGACTTCGAATGTGAACATCTTTTCGGACAGTAAACTGGCCACCATCGAAATAACAACCAGAACGGTTAGACCAGGAACAGTCTAGGAGTGTAAGAAGGTGATAAAGGCTTTCTCTGAGGATGGCACAATCCGCATCGTTTGAGTGCTGGGTCATAGCGTGGTAAGGGGTAATAAAAGAACAGACGTTTTGGCAGTGAAAGCCAGAGGATTGCCGGCAATAAACTTGGTTAACCCGAAGCCTTTCGGGTCAATGCAGTTCGAGTTAAGGGGGTTGTCGTCAAATGCGCCTGAAACACTGTGGAACAGCGAAACGGTCGGTAGAACGGTGAAAATCACATGGGGAGATCCGAATCGTAAGAAGACGAGACTATTACTAAAAGGAAGTAAAAAGGAGATCAGTATAGCTATCGGCATCATTACGAGACACTTGGACTAAGAGCTGCATGTCCATAGTGGCATTGGGCGGATTAATATCCGCACCCTCTTTTCAATCTAACATAACGTAATCTGTGTTAGGTTAGAAGAGGAAGACTCGAAACCTTAGTTTTTAGTCGCTAGAAGAAGGCAGAAGAGAACAAGTAAAAGCGTGCCAAGTTCGGCCGGGCCGAATCTTGAGCACCCACTACCATGGATTCTGCTAAAATATGGAAGCTATATCTGTCTATAGACCGATTCGAATAGTACTTGACACTGTTGTAGAAAGTCATCACAGAACACTATATGCAAAATTTCAGCCAAATCGGAAAAAACTTGCGGCTTCCAGGGGTTCAAGAAGTGAAATCGGGAGATCGGTTTATATGGGAGCTATATGAGGTTATAGACCGATTTGGATCGCACAAGGCACAGTTGTTGGAAGTTATAACAGAACATCATGTGGAAAATTTCAGCCAAATCGGATGAAAATTACGCCTTCAAGTCGTCAAATCGGGAGATCGGTTTATATGGGAGCTATATCAGGTTCATGACCGATTTGAACCATACTTGGTAAAGTTGTTGGAAGTTATAACAGAACACCATGTGGAAAATTTCAGCCAAATCGGATGAAAATTACGGCTTCCAGGGGCTCAAGACGTCAAATCGGGAGATTGGTTTATATGTGAGTTATATCAGATTTTTGACCGATTTAAACCGTACTTGGTACAGCTGTTGGAAGTCATAACAGAACAGCATGTGCAAAATTTCAGCTAAATCGGACAAAAATTCCGACACCAGGGGCTCAAGAAGTCAAATCGGGAGATCGGTTTATATGGGACCTGTATCCAAATCTGATCCGATATGGTCCATTTACAATCTCCGACGACTTAAATCAATAGTTAGTATCTGTGCAGCATTTCAAGCGGCAAACTATACGCGTTCGATCGCTATCGTGATTTCGACAAACGGACGGACGGACGGACATGGATCGACCCATTATATCGAGACGATATTGGATCGTAGGTCAATATTTCGAACTGTTACAAACGGAATGATTAGAAGAGTATACCCCCATCCTATGGTGGTGGGTATAAAAAGAAGACAGACAAATACAGATAGTGTTACACCATAGTGCGGTACAAGACAGCAGAAACAACAGAAAAATTAAACCAAAGCACAGGAAAAAAAGTAGGGAACCAGGCGCAAAAGGAAGAAATTCCCGCCAGCAAGAGCATGGTCCAGTCAGGCCCCTATAGAACTAAATAATGACAAGAGAAGTAAGTGCCTGGAGGGAATCCAGGCACGAAAAGAGGTGTTCACTCATAATCCTGTGTCTTTTCCTCGCAATTGCGGGACTGTGACAAAAAAAGGTGCTACACAGTTTCAACTCCTCCTCTGAAGTCCGCCTCTCCCTGCGTCCAAAGTAATATCAAATATCTGACGTTGCAATGACCTGATAGGACTCCTATCAGCAATACCAAGTTATGCTTCCTCATCCCCAGGATAAGCGACATCACATTCCATCGCATGGTCTTGCCACTCTGCAAGCCACAGCACAAGCCAACGCTTCATTCGAAGGGCGAAAAGCGTTCATCCTACCACAAGCTCTCTCTAGGGAGGGCTCAAGGGTTCATGTATGTGAAAATATATTCGAATATAACTAGCCGAGACAAAAACCACCAAACGCCAACTACATATGAGACTATGGACTAAGTTTCTGTAGGCAAAAGCAAAATTATTTTTTTAAAAAGTTTCCCCCGTGGCCATATCCACAAAGATGGCCCTTCCAAATTTAGTCAGCCGACAGTTTTTGGGATGCTCTATCCAGCCATGTAAGATATTAGCCCAAAAAGATCTCCTAACGAGGTCGATTATGGTCATTTATAAAAAAAAATTGATTCTGGTGAGAAATGTGGCCACCGTGGCCACATGGAAAAAAATGGCTCTTCCAAGTTTGGTCAGCAGACAGTTATTGGGATGCTCCATCCAATCTTGTAAGATATTAGCCCAAAAGATATCCTAACGAGATCGAATATGGACATTTATGGAAAAGATGACCCTTCCAAATTTAGTCAGCAGATGCTCTAACCAGTCATGCAGGTTTTTAGCGCAAAAAGTCTCCTAACGAGGGAGAATACGGCCGTTTATTAAAAAAATTATCCTGTAGGGAAATGTAGTCACCGTGGCCACATGGAAAAGATGGCCCTTCCAAATTTAGTCAGCTGACAAGTCTCGAGAAGCTCTATCCAGTCATATAGGTTTTTAGTCCAAAAAGATGTCCTAACGAGGTCGAATATGGCCGTTAGGACATATTAAAAAATAATCCTGGAGAGAAATGTGGCCACCGTGGCCACGTGGAAAAAGATTTTCCCTTCCAAGTTTGGTCAGCAGACAGTTCTTGGGATGCTCTATCCAGTCATTTAAGATATTAGCCCAAAAGATATCCTAACAAGATCGAATATGGGCCTGTCAGCAGACAGTTCTCAAAATGTTCTGTCCAGTCCTGCAGGTTTTTAGTCCAAAAAGATCTCTTAACGAGGTCGAATATGGCCGTTCGTTAAAAAAATGATGCTGGAGAGAAATATAGCTACCGTGGTGACATGGGAAAGATGGTCCTTCCAAATTTAGTCAGCAGACAAGATTAGAGAAGCTCTATCCAGCCATGTAGGTTTTAAGTCCAAAAAGATGTCCTAACGAGGTCGATTATGGTCATTTATAAAAAAATTGCATTCTGGTGAGAAATGTGGCCACCATGGCCACGTGGAAAAAGATGGCTCTTCCAAGTTTGGTCAGCAGACAGTTATTGGGATGCTCCATCCAATCTTGTAAGATATTAGCCCAAAAGATATCCTAACGAGATCGAATATGGACATTTATGGAAAAGATGACCCTTCCAAATTTAGTCAGCAGATGCTCTAACCAGTCATGCAGGTTTTTACCGCAAAAAGATCTCCTAACGAGGTCGAATATGGCCATTTATTAAAAAAAATTGATTCTGGTGAGAAATGTGGCCACCGTGGCCACATGGAAAAGATGGCCCTTCCAAATTTAGTCAGCTCAAGTCTCGAGAAGCTCTATCCAGTCATATAGGTTTTTAGTCCAAAAAGATGTCCTAACGAGGTCGAATATGGCCGTTAGGACATATTAAAAAATAATCCTGGAGAGAAATGTGGCCACGTGGAAAAAGATTGCCCTTCCAAGTTTGGTCAGCAGACAGTTCTTGGGATGGAAAAAAATGGCCCTTCCAAATTTTATCATCTGGCAAGTCTCGAGAAGCTCTATCTAGTCATGTAAGATATGAGTCCAAAAAGATATCCTAACGAGATCGAATATAGACATTTATGGAAAAGATGACCCTTCCAAATTTAGTTAGCTGACAAGTCTCGAGAAGCTCTATCCAGTCATGCAGATTTTTAGTCCAAAAAGTTCTCCTAACGAGGTGGAATATGGCCGTTTATTAAAAAAATGATCCTGGAGAGAAATGTAGCCACCGTGGCCACATGGAAAAGATGGCCCTTCCAAATTTAGTCAGCTGACAAGTCTCGAGAAGCTCTATCCAGTCATATAGGTTTTTAGTCCAAAAAGATGTCCTAACGAGGTCGAATATGGCCGTTTATTAAAAAAGTTATCCTGGAGAGAAATATAGCTACCGTGGCCACATGGAAAAGATTGCAAATTGCAAATTTTGCCCATGAACATTCCACTAAGGAACAAACATATCATATGAGTGGAGTCCGATTCAAGTTTAAGCTCAACGGTAAGGGACCTCCTTTTTATAGCCGAATCGGAACGGCGTGCCGCAGTGCGACACCTCTTTGGAGAGAAGTTTTACATGGCATAGTACCTCACAAATGTTGCCAGCATTAGGAGGGGAAAACCACCGCTGGACATTGCTGCTGATGCTCTCGCCAGGATTCGTACCCAGGCGTTCAGCGTCATAGGCGGACATGCTAACCTCTGCGCTACGGTGGCCTCCACATGGAAAAGATGGCCCTTCCAAATTTAGTCAGCAGACAAGATTAGAGAAGCTCTATCCAGTCATATAGGTTTTTAGTCCAAAAACATCTCCTAACGAGGTCGAATATGGCCACATATTAAAAAAAAAAATTATCCTGGAGAGAAATGTGTCCACTATGTCCACATGGAAAAAGATGGTCTTTCCAAATTTGGTCAGCAGACCAAATTTCCAAATTTGGTCAGTGTCTCGAGATGTTCTATATAATCATATAAGCATTAAGTCCAAAAAGATCTCCTAAAGTGGTCGAAAATGGTCATTTATAGAAAAAAAGCTGGTGGCTGAGATATGTGGTCACATGGAAAAATGTGTCCACATGGAAAAAGATGGACCTTTCAATTTTGGTCAGCAGACAGGTCTCGAGATGTTCTATCCAGTTATATAAACATTAAGTCCAAAAAGATCTTCTTAAGTGGTCGAAAATTTCTATTTATAGAAAAAAATGGTGCTGGAGAGAAATTTGCGAATATGCAACCTTTTCGCTTTCGGAGACAAAAAACCACCAAACGCCACCTACATGTGAGATTAGGAAATAATTTTCTATAGGCAAAAGTATTTTTTTTTAAGTGTCCTCCTTGCCCACACGGAAAAAGATGGACCTTCCAAATTTGATCTGCAGACAGGTCTCGAGATGCTCTATCCAGTCATAGAAGTGTCATATATTTCCATGTGGCCTAGAGGGTAACTTTTTCAAAAAAATAAAAATTGATTTTGCCTACAGAAAATTAGTTCTTAATCTCACATGTAGGTGGCGTTTGGTGGTTTTTGTCTCCGATAGTTATATTCGCATTTATTTTCACATACACATTGAAGTGCAAGAGGAAGTATAGCGCCTTCTTTGAGGATGGAATGATCAGCATTGTTTGGGTGCCGGGCCATAACGGAACAGTGGCATGGGCGGTTTATTATCCTAACTTAACCTTACCTTTTTCATCAAAAGAAAACGGTATGAATTTAGGTAGAAATCGATCCAAATATGGACATAGCTCCCATGTAAGGTTATCATTCCACGGATGGACTATGCCGGAAGCTTGATTCTGATTTTAGATACATGGTTTCTTTAGCAAATCTTCTTAGAATTTGTCACTGATTCTGATTTTGATAACGGACGACGGACGTACTATGCCGTATAGAATCGGTAGCTTGATTATGATTTTAGATCCATGGCGTCTTTGGCAAATCTTCTTAGAATTTTTCACTGATTCTGATTTTAATAAACGCTCCGTTGATGAAAAAATTGACTCACCCTAATATATACTTCATGTGGTTGATCCATATTTAATGTGTGTGGATCCGTATTTCGAGGAGTTACAAACAGTAGGAATCAGTTTCGTTTTTGGTCAAGAATCACACCCAACTAGTTGGCCTTTGGAGAGAGCACCATCTTTACCCGATACAGGGCTGGTCTCCCGAATTCACACAGCTTTATCCTCCTGGTGAAAAGTATCAGCTCTGTCTTTCTGGGGTTTTTGCCAGTTCGTTGGCCTTCACCCAAGCAGACAGCTTCCTTAAAGCCAGCGGGTGAGGTCCGTAATGGTAGAAAGGAAGCAGCCAGCTACCATTAAGGTGACATCAACCGCGTTGGCAACAACCTTCACCCTTTCCTCTTCGATTGATCTCAGAATCTTACGAATAACCCTCTTTGGGGGGTTTCTCCATTCAGAATATCCCTGACCTCGCAGTTCGCCAGTGAGGCGTTGATAACCAGGCCTTTCATCATTACATCAACCCCATTTGCCAAAAGAGAGTGGACTATCATGTCCACCAGAGCATCACATTGTTAAAAGTCCCTTCTAGGTTCTTAACCCCTATCTTTTCGCTTTGTATCCCATTTTAAACACTGTTTTGGGGAATGTTAACTTAACGTTGAGTGTTTTTTCTAGAATGGGTTTTCTGTCACTTCCACTAAGTTCTTCAGGTCTTTGTTTTCCAACATGTTTTAATACTTTCTTTTTCATGTGCTCAACAAACACACATTGTTTCATAAATATTTCCTTATGAGATTTGTTTGCCGTTTCATCTACAACTGCTTCTTTTAGTGATGATGCAAGGATGAATATGGGCTCAGTGCCAAATAAGTCAAAAATTATGTTGTTACTTTTAAATCTGTTTCCTGTTTAGCCTCTAGCTGTTCTCATACTCTCACACACACACACACACACACACATGCCCTCATGCCATTTTGGCATTTTGTTTACTTCCTGCCTGCTTTGGCTTTGGCTTTTGTCAAAGCGCGTCGAATGAATGCGATTGTGATTTTGGGCCACATTTATTTGATTACATTTGAATGAAAAATGGTCTCTGGTTGTACATCAACTCGCTTGCTAGAGAGCTGTATCGTTGGTGATGTTCTCAAATCTGGTGATTTAGTATCAAATAAAGTTGCCAAAGAAGAAAGTTTTTCAATTTAATTTTTGATTTTTTTTTCGCATGTGTTTTCATGGTGATGGAATGGTTGGTTTTCAAAATTGGCCACAGCACTTAGAGAAAAAATTTCAAAAAGTGTAAATAGAGCTACATTTCCAGCCATTTAAATTGCAATTGTGACTTTTCTTTATCAAATTTTATAAAAAACAAGTAAAAGCGTGCTAAGTTCGGCCGGGCCGAATCTTATATACCCTCCACCATGGATCGCATTGGTCGAGTTCTTTTCCCGGCATCTCTTCTTAGGCAAAAAAAAGGATAAAAGAAAAGATTTGCTCTTCGATTAGAGCGATATTAAGATATGGTCCGGTTTGGACCACAATTAAATTATATGTTGGAGACCTGTGTAAAATGTCAGCCAATTCGAATAAGAATTGCGCTCTTTGTGGGCTCAAAAAGTAAAATAGACAGATCGATTTATATGGGAGCTGTATCGGGCTATGGACCGATTCAGACCATAATAAACACGTATGTTGATGGTCATGAGAGAATTCGTCGTACAACATTTCAGGCAAATCGGATAATAATTGCGACCTCTAGAGGCTCAAGAAGTCAAGATCCCAGATCGGTTTATATGGCAGCTATATCAGGTTATAAACCGATTTGAACCTTATTTGACACAGTTGTTGAAAGTAAAAATAAAATACGTCATGCAAAATTTCATTCCAATCGGATAAGAATTGCGCCCTCTAGAGGCTCAAGAAGTCAAGACCCAAGATCGGTTTATATGACAACTATATAAGGTTATGGACCGATTTGAACCACACTTGGCACAGTTGTTGGATATAATAACGAAACACGTCGTGCAAAATTTCATTCCAATCGGATAAGAATTGCGCCCTCTAGAGGCTCAAGAAGTCAAGACCCAAGATCGGTTTATATGGCAGCTATATCAGGTTATGAACCGATTTGAACCATACTTGGCACAATTGTTGGATATCATAACGAAACACTTCGTGCAAAATTTCATTCCAATCGGATAAGATTTGCGCACTCTAGAGGCTCAAGAAGTCAAGACCCAAGATCGGTTTATATGGCAGCTATATCAGGTTATGGACCGTTTTGAACCATACTTGGCACAGTTGTGAGATATCATAACAAAATACTACGTGCCAAAATTCATTCAAATTGGATAAGAATTGCGCCCTCTAGAGGCTCAAGAAGTCCAGACCCCAGATCGGTTTATGTGACAGCTATATAAGGTTATGGACCGATTTGAACCATACTTGGCACAATTGTTGGATATCATAACAAAACACGTCGTGCAAAATTTCATCCCAATCGGATAAGAATTGCACACTCTAGAGGCTTAAGAAGTCAAGACCCAAGATCGGTTTATATGGCAGCTATATCAAAACATGGACCGATATGGCCCATTTACAATACCAACCGACCTACACTAATAAGAAGTATTTGTGCAATATTTCAAGCGGCTAGCTTTACTCCTTCGGAAGTTAGCAGACAGACGGACGGACGGACGGACAGAGGGACGGACGGACAGACGGACGGACATGGCTAGATCGACATAAAATTTCACGACGATCAAGAATATTTATGGGGTCTAAGACGAATATTTCGAGTAGTTACAATCAGAATGACGAAATTAGTACACCACCCATTTTATGGTGGAGGATATAAAAAGAAACATTTGTTTGATTAGTTTGAGGTTACGGAGTCACTGATGATGCAGAATAACGCACACATTGCAATAGGGCAATCGGGATGGAACAAATATCCGAGAAGGTTTTAAATGATGGAAATTGTAGTTGTAGTTGGAATTGTAGCCACTGCGACTCTCATGGTTGTATCCAGGGTTGCAGAGCCGGCCGGAGTCCAAGTTTTGAGGCCGGAGTCGTATTCGGACTATTGAGCCGTAGTCAAAGTTCGGTCGGAGTTGAGAATGCTTGCCACGACTTCAAAAGGCTCTCCGATTTCGGTTTAATACTCTGACACGACTAAGACCAGGGATCAGAGTCAAGGGCCAGACTCCACAGTCCTGGTTGTATCAACACTAAGAAAAAGCTATACCCATCAAGGCCACCGTAGCGCAGAGGTTAGCATGTCCGCCTATGACGCTGAACGCCTGGTTTCGAATGCTGGCGAGACCGTCAGAAAAAACATTTTTCAGCGGTGGTTTCCCCTCCTAATGCTGGCAACATTTGCGAGGTACTATGCCATGTAAAACTTATCTCCAAAGAATTGTCGCACTGCGGCACACCGTTCGGACTCGGCTATAAAGAGGAGGCCCCTTATCATTGAGCTTAAACTTGAATCGGACTGCACTCATTGATATGTGAGAAGTTGGCCCCTGCTCTTTAGTGGAATGTTCATGGGCAAAATGTGCATTTGCAGACCCATCGATGGGTTTCAAATGTCCGTCTTTTTGTCTGTCCATGCAGTATTGTAATCATGGTTCAGGGAACTTTTGTTGTCAGATTGCCATAAAAAATTGCAAAAGAGAAATAGGTTCGTTGTTATTCTAAGTTTATTTGATGAAGGTAAATCGATCAAAACTCTCACTTGATTGAGATGGCTATTGGTACCTGATGTGACCTGATTTCCTATGCAAATGATGAGGTGTTCGAGCAGACAGCATATTAAGTCATGTGGCATAGTCCGCAGTCAGAAATCTTTGAAAGCCTTAAGAAGTCATTACTAAACTTATGTCATCCGTTCGCATCCTAACGAGATCCGTTTGCATCTTCCAGAGATTTGTTTGTAACCCAAAGAGATCCATTTGGAACCACCACGATTCATTTGCGCCCTTTCTCCATACGTCCGTATTCTAAAGCGATTCTACGCATCCTAACGCAATCTGTTTGCATCGTAATACGATTCGTTCGCATCCTCAAGGAGGAGACAGGAGACTCAATACATCCTAACGAACAGTGAGCTGATGATGGAACCATTACTGAATTTCTCAAGATTCAGAAGACTAGGATAGACAAAAATTCAAATATTGAAATATCAGGCAGCGAAGTGACAGGAGATTCAATGGAACTTAAAGAACAGGAAGCTAACGATGAGATCATCACCCACTCCCAAGGAGCCCATTTACTGGAGAACCGATGATTGCGGTTATCCAACCAAACCTCCACCGTAGCGAGACGGTAACACACGCTCTGTTGGAGAAAATCCGCAAGAGCCATATTCATATCGCCTTAATTTAGAAACCGTGGACAATCCCGAAACAAATCCTATGCTAAAGCACCGACCGAGACCGAGTACATGCGTTTTTTGTTAAAAAATGTTGAATATAAAATGGCCCCAGGGTTGACGACGTCGGATGCAATAGCGCAGAGAAAGGGAGACGGTGAAGCATAACAATATCATCACTTTATCTGTCCTTCCAGTTCCCGAGACCTCCAACCACGTCGAAGCTGCAACAGCTGGTGAGAAAAGCAAAACAGACAGAAAACGAGGTACTCATAGGGTGCGATTCGAACTCTCACCACATTTCGTGGAGTAGTACCAACATTAAAAAGCTGGGCCAAGCCCTGGCAGAGTTCTTGAATACTTTCGATCTTAATATTGGTAACACCGCTACCATTGTTAATAGATTTGAGGAGGAGGCCTTAGATGTGACAATTTGTACGGAAAATCTAATCGATGTGGTTCGGAGGGTCTCCATGGAGCACCCTTTCTCAGACCATGGCTACATTGAGTTTAGAATAACAGGGCCAGCACCGAATCCGATAAGCTTCCGTAATAAGTTGAAATCCATCTGGACGAAATTCGGAAGACTACTCAGAAGAAGACTTGGACAAGATAATTTACTGGGTTGCCCAAAAAGTAATTGCGGATTTTTTAAAAGAAAGTAAATGCATTTTTAATAAAGCTTAGAATGAACTTTAATCAAATATACTTTTTTTACACTTTTTTTCTAAAGCAAGCTAAAAGTAACAGCTGATAACTGACAGAAGAAAGAATGCAATTACAGAGTCACAAGCTGTAAAAAAATTTCTCAACGCCGACTATATGAAAAATCCGCAATTACTTTTTGGGCAACCCTAGATGGTCCAAACACAGAAGACATTGACGACAATGTCAACAGGATTGCGACTGAACTAGTGGGGTCTTTCAAAGATAGTTGTCCTCTGGGAGAAAGGAAATCAGCACAAGAAAATCCCTGGATGACCGGCGAAATTAGCAAAATTGGGAAATATTTTCATTTTTCAAGTTTTTTGCCTGTTAGGGCGAAGATCATTAAAGTTCACAATTTTTGTTGGTTTCCCTATCGAGAAGAGCTCAATGATTGGAGATGCAAATGGAAAAGGAAAGCCAAAGATAGCAACACACACCAATCACTATGGGACGAGTTCCGTCTTTGGTCAGAAGACTTTTTAAGCATATTAGGTGTGATGGCTTCAAGGGTCGTGCGTTGGTATGTTGTATTTGAGTCGTATTAATAGCAAAAACGCATCTATGATACAATTACCAAATTAACCACGCTCGACAACCATGTCTATTAGCTGTACTTTTCCCAACGCATGTATTTTTGAGTAATGACAGACATTCTTTCTGTGGCAAATTACACTACTTTCGTACTACACATGATTTTGAGCATCTGTTGGAAGTTGTTGGACTCGAACGCTAGACGGCAACGGCTGCCGCTGCTGCTTCGTGTGCCCAGGTTCAAATCCCGACCGGGCTCTGCCGAGTCTTTTTACATTTTTCAAGTTTTTTTGCCTGTTTGGGCGAAGATCATAAAATTTTACAATTTTTTACAAAAAGAAAATGGGAAATCGTAAAAAAGGGCATGTTTATGAGGATGCGTATTACACACAGCTCAAAGAATACAATAAAATTATCAGAGCAGCAGAACGTGACACCTGCAAGCTTGTCTGCGAACATGTCGGTAGCGTTAATGATGCCGCCAAGTTGAAAGAAAGTTCTCTCAAAACTCCTTGTCCAAACATTAGTAGACGACATGGGAGTAAGAGCGGAGACAACGGAAGAAAGGTTCAGGCTTTTGATGAAAACGCATTTTTCACGACGCCACTCACGGAGACATCGGAATCTTGGTATAATGAGGTATAATGACCGAAGGCTTATCATTACGAAAGTTGTGGTAATGGCAGTCTTGGCGAGCTTCAAACCATTTAAGTCACCCAGACCTGATGGAGTATATTTGACGTAACTACAGAAGGAAGCCGACTATCTGGCACCCCATCTGGCCAATGTTTTTACAGCATGCCTAGGACTTGAATGTAATCCCAAAGCCTTGCAGGAGCCAAGTTATGCGGCACCAAAGTCCTAAAGGCCTATAAGCCTTAAGCACTTTTGTACTCAAAACCATGGAAAGTATTATGGATATCATGACAAAGAGTAGGACACTCAGCGAACTGCTCAGCAGATTGCTTGTGTCAAGGGAAGGTCAATGGAGACTGCCCTGCACCACGAGGTGGTGCATAAAATAGAAGAATCTTTCCATGGCAAGACGTAAACATTGGCGGTATGCATTGACATCGAGGGGGCTTTTAACAATGTGTCGACCGATACACTGATCCAATCCTTAGATCATTACCGGCTGGACCGGGTCCTTAGAGACTGGATAAACCATATACTAAGGAACAGGTGGCTAAATTGTGGGTCCCATGATATTAGGGAGAAAGTGGCAGAGGGCACGCCACAGATGGACAGTTTACTGTCACACCTTAAATAACCTATAACGAATGCTGACTGAGGACGAATTTTAACCCGTCTGCCACGCTGACGATGCTATAATACTTCTAAGGGGTAAGGATCCGAACCAGCTATGCAGAAGGTTCGAAAGGGTCTTGCAGACGACTGGACTAGACCTAGGGGGTCTCAATGTAAATCCAGACAAGACTAAAATCTGCATGTTCACCAGGAAGAGGAAGGTGGGCCAATTTGCCGCACTACGTTTCGTCAACAAAACGTTTTCGATATCTGACAAGGCCAAATACTTAGGAGGGATCTTGGATAGGAAACCCAATTGAAAGTGTCACATTCAGGAGCGTACCGAGAAGGCTCACAGATGTTGGGCACTATTTAGAGACCAAAATCCGAGGACAGTTCACAGGCTCTATAGAGACGTGAGTAGACCACTACGTAGTAACTCCTCAATGGTTTGGTGGAGTGCGATGAAGATAAAGGGCAGCTTAAGGATAATACAACAGGTTTAAAGTATATGTTGTCTAGGCATAGGCAGGGTGATGAGAACCACCCCCACTAGGGCACTGGAGACTATGCTATAACCGATATCGTACCCATAGACATACAGCTTAACTGTGAGGCAACCACTGGGGTTCTGAGACTTAAGGCGATGGGAAAATGGATTGGGCATAGGAACAGATCACATCATCGCGGTATAATCGAGGTGACGATAGAAAACCTGGAAGGAATGAAAGAGGTTTCCGATCGGATATCTGAGACGACACTTGAGTTCAAGTGCGAGTGCCAGCGGCACAATCATGGATTGACGGAATTCTTGCACTGTCATCTAAAAATTCATGCTACACAGATAAATCAAAGCTGGAGGACAGAGTGGGCATGGGGATCTACATCAAGAACCCAGGGACTGAGATCTGTTTTAGACTGCCTGACCATAGTACGGTCTTGCAAGCGGAGATCCGGGATATCGCGGAATGCGTGAGGCGGTGTGGTGTTAATACGAAGAAGGGAATTAGGAGAATGAAAGGGCAGGCGATTAGGCGATAATGGCCAGAGGCCTGCCGTCAATAAACTTAGTTAACCCGAAGCCTTTCGGGTCGACGCAGTCCGAGTTAAGGGTGTGGGTGATGAATGCGCATGAAACCATGTAGAACAGCTAAGTGGTCGGTAGAACGACGTAAATCCTATGGGGAGATACGGATCGCGAGAGACGAGGCTATTATTGAAATGAAATAAGAAGGAGGTCAGTATAGCTTTTGGTTTCATAACGGGACACCTAGCACTACGAGCTTAATTATGCAAAATCGGTGCTGCACGTGATAGTATGTCTAGGGCATGTGAAAAAGTTGATGGGAAGTTGGAGCATTTCCTATGTCATTCGCGGCTAACAGACGTCGGCATTCAAGTTGGACCTTAATACCAGACATGAGCCAACTTAGAGGCGTGGTATGGGAAACAATTAGGGATTTTGCAAGTAGCATGGACTTTCATGCACTAAGATTTTCGTTTTTCGAGGTTAGTTTTAGTATTTTGGGCGCACAACAAACCGATTACTGGTTTAGGTGTATGCCCATAGTGTCATGGAGTGGTTTAATATCCGCACCATCTTTTCATCATAACCCAATCTAAACGATTCCTTCGGATCTCCTAGAAGGTCCCGCGGTGACATGCTGATCGGCGGCTGAAACTTGCCTCGGATCAGCAACACGTTATCGTCAGCATATGTGATTAATATGACGCCATCTATTGGGTTGCCCAAAAAGTAATTGCGGATTTTTCATACAGTCGGCGTTGACAAATTTTTTTACAGCTTGTGACTCTGTAATTGCATTCTTTCTTCTGTCAGTTATCAGCTGTTACTTTTAGCTTGCATTAGAAAAAAAGTGTAAAAAAAGTATATTTGATTAAAGTTCATTCTAAGTTTTATTAAAAATGCATTTACTTTCTTTTAAAAAATCCGCAATTACTTTTTAGGCAACCCAATATATAATACCGAATAGGACATCAGTTATGACAAGGTTCCAGAGAATGGGCAAGACATAGCCTCATGAAGTGTTCCATTCGTCTCTCGCCCAAATTCGCGTTGATTACCCAGTAGCATTGCACGTTAGTCGTTCAACGTGAGATATACGGTCGAAAGTGGCAAATATATGGACCCTATATCCACTTTTGTGGTGGTGTGGTGCTAAAGTGAGTCGAGTGTGAAAATTTCTATGGACAGTAAGTAGGCCATAAGGGCAATAACAGCCAGGGCAGTAAGGTCACGAACAGTCTTGCAGTGTAAGAAGGAGACTAACGCCTTCTCTGAGAATGGCACTATCCGCATTGTTTGGGTGCCGGGCCATAGCGGAGTAAGGGGGAATGAAAAAGCGGACGATTTGGCAGCGAAGACCAGAGGACGGCCGTCAATAAACTTGGATACCTCCAAAGCCTTTTGGGTCGACGCGGTCCGAGTTAAGAGCGTGGGATATAAACGGCTAACAGCTAAGCGGTCGGAAGGACTACGAAAATCCTATGGGGAGATCCGGATTGTGAAAAGACGAACCTATTACTGAAGGAGGCAAGCAGGAGGTCAGTCAAGCTTTCCGTATCTAAATCGCAAAATCAGTGCGGCAAGTGACAACATGGGTAGGGCAGGTGTGAAAGATGATGAGACCTTGGAGCATTTCCTAAGTCATTGCCCGGCTTTCGCGGCTAAAAGACTCCGGTACTTAGGTGGGGACATAATACCAGACATGAACCAACTTAGGGTAGTGGTATGGAAAACAAGTAAGGGTTTTGTAATAGCACGGAATTCTTGACTTACATTTCCTCTTCGGGGTTACCCGGACCATATATAGATATAGCTGTTATGTAGACCGATCGGCCAGTAAAGGGTCTCAAGTCTTATTGTCCGATTTTGATGAAATTTAGAAAAGGGAAATGGACTAGGCGTCTTGTTATCCGAAACAAATATCAGGCCACATTTAGATAGACCGATCTGCATCGCGTTGCTAAGGGCTCGTCCTGCCCCCTGTTACTGGTCTAAGAATTGGATCACTATATCTCCACAGAATTAAGAATATTTAACTAAACACAAAATTTTTCACATTGTATCCCGATTGGCTTAGGGGAAATGTGTGTTAATCTTTTTCATTTTTGGGTGTATGTGAGATTTTGTAAATGTGGTTACTTTCCTCTTCCTGGGTACAACTTTATTTGCTCGGTAAAAGGTGGCTAGGGCAAGCGGGGAGGGAGGGCAATGAGGGATGGCTTGTTAAACACTTATGGCTTTTGTAAGAGGATGAATGAATTCAGATTTCAAATTCCTCATTGTATTGTTTAAAGTCTTAAAAGATTTCACATATTGTTAAACAATGTTCATTATGTTAAGAGACTTACAGAAAGAACAATTGTGCGAGTTACATGTGCAAAAACTGATAGGAAGTACATTTTATGTGGGAAAATGATTCAAAACTTTCCCTCGAAATACAAAGCAATTTATTTTGCAAATAAATTGGAATAAACATAAAAAGTATAAAAAAAGTTAATAGAATTGAAAATGCTTAACATAAATTTCAATTCAGATATCTGCAGAATTATAAAACTGAAATTTCAAATTTGATTTTTCCTAAATAAGGCATAATAAAGTTGAGAATGACTTTTGTAAGCTTTTTTCTCTATTTTAACATTTTAGAGAATTTAAGGGATTTTTGGCAAACTGGTTTTTGTGGCAGCAACATTTTAGCAAACGTCATTTAAATATCGAAAATTCGAAAAAAAATCAGTTCAAATAGATTTTTGGAAATTTTGTGTGCAATTTTTGGGAATTGAAGTTTGCTTGCCATAATATCACAGTGGAGGCCACCGTAGCGCAGAGGTCAGCATGTCCGCCTATGACGCTGAACGCCTGGGTTCAAATCCTGGAAAAAATTTTTGGTTAGGAATTCCGTGCTACTTACAAAATCCTTAATTGTTTTCCATACCACTCCCCTATTTTGGTTCATGTCTGGTATCGCGTCCCCACCAAAGTACCGGTGTCTGTAGACGCGAAAGCCGGGCAATGTCATCATCATCTTCCCCACATGCCCTACACACGCTACCACTTGCCGCACCGATTTTACAAAAGTGAGCTCGTAGTCCTATGTGTCCTGTTATGGTACAGCCATTTTAAGTTTTCCAAGTGAATTTTCGAATTTTAATGAATTTTTGACGGGGTCACGAATTAAGTCCCATTTCCCTCTAGGACGCATAATTTAGGAGATACAGCCATTTTAAGTTTTCCAAGTGAAATTTCGATTTTTAATGGATTTTTGACGGAGTCACGAATTAAGTCCCATTTCCTTCTAGGACGCATAGTTTAGGAGATACAGCCATTTTAAGTTTTCCAAGTGAAATTTCGATTTTTAAGTTTTCTAAGTGAAATTTCGATTTTTGATGAAATTCCGAATTTTCTGATGGAGTCACGAATTAGGGTCCATTTCCCTCTAGGACGCATAGTTTAGGAGATACAGCCATTTTAAGTTTTCCAAGTGAAATTTCGATTTTTAATGGATTTTTGACGGAGTCACGAATTAAGTCCCATTTCCTTCTAGGACGCATAGTTTAGGAGATACAGCCATTTTAAGTTTTCCAAGTGAAATTTCGATTTTTAATGGATTTTTGATGAAATTCCGAATTTTCTGATGGAGTCACGAATTAGGGCCCATTTCCCTCTAGGACGCATAGTTTAGGAGATACAGCCATTTTAAGTTTTCCAAGTGAAATTTCGATTTTTAATGGATTTTTGATGAAATTTTGAATTATTTGATGGAGTCACGAATTAAGGCCCATTTCCCTCTACGACGCATAGTTTAGGAGATACAGCCATTTTAAGTTTTCCAAGTGAAATTTCGATTTTTAATGGATTTTTGACGGAGTCACGAATTAAGGCCCATTTCCCTCTAGGACGCATAGTTTAGGAGGTACAGCCATTTTAAGTTTTCCAAGTGAAATTTCGATTTTTAATGGATTTTTGACGGAGTGACGAATTAAGGCCCATTTCCCTCTAGGACGCATAGTTTAGGAGATACAGCCATTTTAAGTTTTCCAAGTGAAATTTCGATTTTAATGGACTTTTGACGAAGTCACGAATTAAGGCCCATTTCCCTCTAGGACGCATAGTTTAGGAAATACAGCCATTTTAAGTTTTCCAAGTGAAATTTCGATTTTTAATGGATTTTTGACGGGGTCACGAATTAAGGCCCATTTCCCTCTAGGACGCATAGTTTAGGAGATACAGCCATTTTAAGTTTTCCAAGTGAAATTTCGATTTTTAATGGATTTTTGATGAAATTCCGAATTTTTTTGATGCAGTCACGAATTAAAGCCCATTTCCCTCTAGGACGCATAGTTTAGGAGATACAGCTATTTTAAGTTTTCCAAGCGAAATTTCGATTTTTAATGGATTTTTGATGAAATTTTGAATTATTTGATGGAGTCACGAATTAAGGCCCATTTCCCTCTACGACGCATAGTTTAGGAGATACAGCCATTTTAAGTTTTCCAAGTGAAATTTCGATTTTTAATGGATTTTTGACGGAGTCACGAATTAAGGCCCATTTCCCTCTAGGACGCATAGTTTAGGAGATACAGCCATTTTAAGTTTTCCAAGTGAAATTTCGATTTTTAGTGGATTTTTGATGAAATTCCGAATTTTTTGATGGAGTCACGAATTAAGGCCCTTTTCCAAGTGAAATTTCGATTTTTAGTGGATTTTTGATGAAATTCCGAATTTTCTGATGGAGTCACGAATTAAGGCCCATTTCCCTCTAGGACGCATAGTTTAGGAGATACAGCCATTTTAAGTTTTCCAAGTGAAATTTCGATTTTTAGTGGATTTTTGATGAAATTCCGAATTTTTTGATGGAGTCACGAATTAAGGCCCTTTTCCAAGTGAAATTTCGATTTTTAGTGGATTTTTGATGAAATTCCGAATTTTTTTATGGAGTCACGGATTAAGGCCCATTTCCCCCTAGGACGCATACTTTAGGAGATACAGCCATTTTAAGTTTTCCAAGTGAAATTTCGATTTTTAATGGATTTTTGACGGAGTCACGAATTAAGGCCCATTTCCCTCTAGGACGCATAGTTTAGGAGATACAGCCATTTTAAGTTTCCAAGTGAAATTTCGATTTTTAATGGATTTTTGACGGAGTCACGAATTAAGGCCCATTTCCCTCTAGGACGCATAGTTTAGGAGATACAGCCATTTTAAGTTTCCAAGTGAAATTTCGATTTTTAATGGATTTTTGACGGAGTCACGAATTAAGGTCCATTTCCCTCTAGGACGCATAGTTTAGGAGATACAGCCATTTTAAGTTTTCCAAGTGAAATTTCGATTTTTAATGGATTTTTGATGAAATTCCGAATTTTGTGATGGTGTCACGAATTAAGGCCCATTTCCCTCTAGGACGCATAGTTTAGGAGATACAGCCATTTTAAGTTTTCCAAGTGAAATTTCGATTTTTAATGGATTTTTGAAGGGGTCACGAATTAAGGTCTATTTCCCTCTAGGACGCATAGTTTAGGAGATACAGCCATTTTAAGTTTTCCAAGTGAAATTTCGATTTTTAGTGGATTTTTGATGGAATCACGAATTAAGGCCCATTTCCCTCTAGAACGCATAGTTTAGGAGATACAGCCATTTTAAGTTTTCCAAGTGAAATTTCGATTTTTAATGGATTTTTAACGGAGTTATGAATTAAGGCCCATTTCCCTCTGGGACGCATAGTTTAGGAGATACAGCCAGTTTAAGTTTTCCAAGTGAAATTTCGATTTTTAATGGATTTTCGATGGAATCACGAATTAAGGCCCATTTCCCTCTAGGACGCATAGTTTAGGAGATACAGCCATTTTAAGTTTTCCAAGTGAAATTTCGATTTTTAATGGATTTTTGACGGAGTCACGAATTAAGGCCCATTTCCCTCTAGGACGCATAGTTTAGGAGATACAGCCATTTTAAAATTTTCCAAGCGAAATTTCGATTTTTAATGGATTTTTGACGGAGTCACGAATTAAGGGCCATTTCCCTCTAGGACGCATAGTTTAGGAGATACAGCCATTTTAAGTTTTCCAAGTGAAATTTCGATTTTTAATGGATTTTTGACGGAGTCATGAAGTAAGCCCCATTTCCATCTGGGACGCATAGTTTAGGAGATACAGCCAGTTTAAGTTTTCCAAGTGAAATTTCGATTTTTAATGGATTTTTGATGAAATTCCGAATTTTCTGATGGAGTCACGAATTAAGGCGCATTTCCCTCTAGGACGCATAGTTTAGGAGATACAGCCATTTTAAGTTTTCCAAGTGAAATTTCGATTTTTAATGGATTTTTGAAGAAATTTCAAATTTTCTGATGGAGTCACGAATTAAGGCCCATTTCCCTCTAGGACGCATAGTTTAGGAGATACAGCCATTTTAAGTTTTCCAAGTGAAATTTCGATTTTTAATGGATTTTTGAAGAAATTTCAAATTTTCTGATGGAGTCACGAATTAAGGCCCATTTCCCTCTAGGACGCATAGTTTAGGAGGTACAGCCATTTTAAGTTTTCCAAGTGAAATTTCGATTTTTAATGGATTTTTGATGAAATTTCAAATTTTCTGATGGAGTCACGAATTAAGGCGCATTTCCCTCTAGGACGCATAGTTTAGGAGATACAGCCATTTTAAGTTTTCCAAGTGAAATTTCGATTTTTAATGGATTTTTGACGGAGTCACGAATTAAGGCCCATTTCGCTCTAGGACGCATAGTTTAGGAGATACAGCCATTTTAAGTTTTCCAAGTGAAATTTCGATTTTTAATGGATTTTTGACGGAGTCACGAATTAAGGCCCATTTCGCTCTAGGACGCATAGTTTAGGAGATACAGCCAATTTAAATTTTCCGCGTGAAATTTGGATTTTTAATGGATTTTTGATGAAATTCCGAATTTTCTGATGGAGTCACGAATTAAGGCGCATTTCCCTCTAGGACGCATAGTTTAGGAGATACAGCCATTTTAAGTTTTCCAAGTGAAATTTCGATTTTTAATGGATTTTTGAAGAAATTTCAAATTTTCTGATGGAGTCACGAATTAAGGCCCATTTCCCTCTAGGACGCATAGTTTAGGAGGTACAGCCATTTTAAGTTTTCCAAGTGAAATTTCGATTTTTAATGGATTTTTGATGAAATTTCAAATTTTCTGATGGAGTCACGAATTAAGGCGCATTTCCCTCTAGGACGCATAGTTTAGGAGATACAGCCATTTTAAAATTTTCCAAGCGAAATTTCGATTTTTAATGGATTTTTGACGGAGTCACGAATTAAGGCCCATTTCGCTCTAGGACGCATAGTTTAGGAGATACAGCCAATTTAAATTTTCCGCGTGAAATTTGGATTTTTAATGGATTTTTGATGAAATTCCGAATTTTCTGATGGAGTCACGAATTAAGGCCCATTTCCCTCTAGGACGCATAGTTTAGGAGATACAGCCATTTTAAGTTTTCCAAGTGAAATTTCGATTTTTAATGGATTTTTGAAGAAATTTCAAATTTTCTGATGGAGTCACGAATTAAGGCCCATTTCCCTCTAGGACGCATAGTTTAGGAGGTACAGCCATTTTAAGTTTTCCAAGTGAAATTTCGATTTTTAATGGATTTTTGATGAAATTTCAAATTTTCTGATGGAGTCACGAATTAAGGCGCATTTCCCTCTAGGACGCATAGTTTAGGAGATACAGCCATTTTAAAATTTTCCAAGCGAAATTTCGATTTTTAATGGATTTTTGACGGAGTCACGAATTAAGGGCCATTTCCCTCTAGGACGCATAGTTTAGGAGATACAGCCATTTTAAGTTTTCCAAGTGAAATTTCGATTTTTAATGGATTTTTGACGGAGTCACGAATTAAGGCCCATTTCGCTCTAGGACGCATAGTTTAGGAGATACAGCCAATTTAAATTTTCCGCGTGAAATTTGGATTTTTAATGGATTTTTGATGAAATTCCGAATTTTCTGATGGAGTCACGAATTAAGGCGCATTTCCCTCTAGGACGCATAGTTTAGGAGATACAGCCATTTTAAGTTTTCCAAGTGAAATTTCGATTTTTAATGGATTTTTGAAGAAATTTCAAATTTTCTGATGGAGTCACGAATTAAGGCCCATTTCCCTCTAGGACGCATAGTTTAGGAGGTACAGCCATTTTAAGTTTTCCAAGTGAAATTTCGATTTTTAATGGATTTTTGATGAAATTCCGAATTTTCTGATGGAGTCACGAATTAAGACCCATTTCCCTCTAGGACGCATAGTTTAGGAGATACAGCCATTTTAAGTTTTCCAAGTGAAATTTCGATTTTTAATGGATTTTTGATGAAATTCCGAATTTTCTGATGGAGTCACGAATTAAGGCCCATTTCCCCTTAGGACGCATAGTTTAGGAGAAACAGCCATTTTAAGTTTTCCAAGTAAAATTTTGATTTTTAATGGATTTTTGACGGAGTCACGAATTAAGGCGCATTTCCCTCTAGGACGCATAGTTTAGGAGGTACAGCCATTTTAAGTTTTCCAAGTGAAATTTCGATTTTTAATGGATTTTTGACGGAGTCACGAATTAAGGCCCATTTCCCTCTAGGACGCATAGTTTAGGAGATACAGCCATTTTAAGTTTTCCAAGTGAAATTTCGATTTTTAATGGATTTTTGATGAAATTCCGAATTTTCTGATGGAGTCACGAATTAAGGCCCATTTTCCTCTAGGACGCATAGTTTAGGAGATACAGCCATTTTAAGTTTTCCAAGTGAAATTTCGATTTTTAATGGATTTTTGATGAAATTTCAAATTTTCTGATGGAGTCACGAATTAAGGCCCATTTCCCTCTAGGACGCATAGTTTAGGAGATACAGCTATATTAAGTTTTCCAAGCGAAATTTCGATTTTTAATGGATTTTTGATGAAATTTTGAATTATTTGATGGAGTCACGAATTAAGGCCCATTTCCCTCTACGACGCATAGTTTAGGAGATACAGCCATTTTAAGTTTTCCAAGTGAAATTTCGATTTTTAATGGATTTTTGATGAAATTCCGAATTTTCTGATGGAGTCACGAATTAAGGCCCATTTTCCTCTAGGACGCATAGTTTAGGAGATACAGCCATTTTAAGTTTTCCAAGTGAAATTTCGATTTTTAATGGATTTTTGATGAAATTTCAAATTTTCTGATGGAGTCACGAATTAAGGCCCATTTCCCTCTAGGACGCATAGTTTAGGAGATACAGCCATTTTAAGTTTTCCAAGTGAAATTTCGATTTTTAATGGATTTTTGACGGAGTCACGAATTAAGGCCCATTTCCCTCTAGGACGCATAGTTTAGGAGATACAGCCATTTTAAATTTTCCAAGTGAAATTTCGATTTTTAATGGATTTTTGATGAAATTCCGAATTTTCTGATGGAGTCACGAATTAAGGCCCATTTCCCCTTAGGACGCATAGTTTAGGAGAAACAGCCATTTTAAGTTTTCCAAGTAAAATTTCGATTTTTAATGGATTTTTGATGGAGTTATGAATTAAGGCCCATTTCCCTCTGGGACGCATAGTTTAGGAGATACAGCCATTTTAAGTTTTCCAAGTGAAATTTCGATTTTTAATGGATTTTCGATGGAATCACGAATTAAGGCCCATTTCCCTCTAGGACGCATAGTTTAGGAGATACAGCCATTTTAAGTTTTCCAAGTGAAATTTAAATTTTTAATGGATTTTTGACGGAGTCACGAATTAAGGGCCATTTCCCTCTAGGACGCATAGTTTAGGAGATACAGCCATTTTAAGTTTTCCAAGTGAAATTTCGATTTTTAATGGATTTTTGACGGAGTCATGAAGTAAGCCCCATTTCCATCTGGGACGCATAGTTTAGGAGATACAGCCAGTTTAAGTTTTCCAAGTGAAATTTCGATTTTTAATGGATTTTTGATGAAATTCCGAATTTTCTGATGGAGTCACGAATTAAGGCCCATTTCCCTCTAGGACGCATAGTTTAGGAGATACAGCCATTTTAAGTTTTCCAAGTGAAATTTCGATTTTTAATGGATTTTTGATGAAATTCCGAATTTTGTGATGGTGTCACGAATTAAGGCCCATTTCCCTCTAGGACGCATAGTTTAGGAGGTACAGCCATTTTAAGTTTTCCAAGTGAAATTTCGATTTTTAATGGATTTTTGATGAAATTCCGAATTTTCTGATGGAGTCACGAATTAAGGCCCATTTCCCTCTAGGACGCATAGTTTAGGAGGTACAGCCATTTTAAGTTTTCCAAGTGAAATTTCGATTTTTAATGGATTTTTGATGAAATTCCGAATTTTCTGATGGAGTCACGAATTAAGACCCATTTCCCTCTAGGACGCATAGTTTAGGAGATACAGCCATTTTAAGTTTTCCAAGTGAAATTTCGATTTTTAATGGATTTTTGATGAAATTCCGAATTTTCTGATGGAGTCACGAATTAAGGCCCATTTTCCTCTAGGACGCATAGTTTAGGAGATACAGCCATTTTAAGTTTTCCAAGTGAAATTTCGATTTTTAATGGATTTTTGATGAAATTTCAAATTTTCTGATGGAGTCACGAATTAAGGCCCATTTCCCTCTAGGACGCATAGTTTAGGAGATACAGCCAATTTAAATTTTCCGCGTGAAATTTTGATTTTTAATGGATTTTTGATGAAATTCCGAATTTTCTGATGGAGTCACGAATTAAGGCGCATTTCCCTCTAGGACGCATAGTTTAGGAGGTACAGCCATTTTAAGTTTTCCAAGTGAAATTTCGATTTTTAATGGATTTTTGATGAAATTCCGAATTTTCTGATGGAGTCACGAATTAAGGCCCATTTCCCTCTAGGACGCATAGTTTAGGAGATACAGCCATTTTAAGTTTTCCAAGTGAAATTTCGATTTTTAATGGATTTTTGATGAAATTCCGAATTTTCTGATGGAGTCACGAATTAAGGCCCATTTTCCTCTAGGACGCATAGTTTAGGAGATACAGCCATTTTAAGTTTTCCAAGTGAAATTTCGATTTTTAATGGATTTTTGAAGAAATTTCAAATTTTCTGATGGAGTCACGAATTAAGGCCCATTTCCCTCTAGGACGCATAGTTTAGGAGATACAGCCAATTTAAATTTTCCAAGTGAAATTTCGATTTTTAATGGATTTTTGATGAAATTCCGAATTTTCTGATGGAGTCACGAATTAAGACCCATTTCCCTCTAGGACGCATAGTTTAGGAGATACAGCCATTTTAAGTTTTCCAAGTGAAATTTCGATTTTTAATGGATTTTTGATGAAATTCCGAATTTTCTGATGGAGTCACGAATTAAGGCCCATTTCCCCTTAGGACGCATAGTTTAGGAGAAACAGCCATTTTAAGTTTTCCAAGTAAAATTTTGATTTTTAATGGATTTTTGACGGAGTCACGAATTAAGGCGCATTTCCCTCTAGGACGCATAGTTTAGGAGGTACAGCCATTTTAAGTTTTCCAAGTGAAATTTCGATTTTTAATGGATTTTTGATGAAATTCCGAATTTTCCTCTAGGACGCATAGTTTAGGAGATACAGCCTTTTTAAGTTTTCCAAGTGAAATTTCGATTTTTAATGGATTTTTGATGAAATTCCGAATTTTGTGATGGTGTCACGAATTAAGGCCCATTTCCCTCTAGGACGCATAGTTAGGAGATACAGCCATTTTAAGTTTTCCAAGTGAAATTTCGATTTTTAATGGATTTTTGACGGAGTCACGAATTAAGGCCCATTTCCCTCTAGGACGCATAGTTTAGGAGATACAGCCATTTTAAGTTTTCCAAGTGAAATTTCGATTTTTAATGGATTTTTAACGGAGTTATGAATTAAGGCCCATTTCCCTCTGGGACGCATAGTTTAGGAGAAACAGCCATTTTAAGTTTTCCAAGTAAAATTTCGATTTTTAATGGATTTTTGACGGAGTCACGAATTAAGGCCCATTTCCCTCTAGGACGCATAGTTTAGGAGATACAGCCATTTTAAGTTTTCCAAGTGAAATTTCGATTTTTAATGGATTTTTGACGGAGTCACGAATTAAGGGCCATTTCCCTCTAGGACGCATAGTTTAGGAGATACAGCCATTTTAAGTTTTCCAAGTGAAATTTCGATTTTTAATGGATTTTTGACGGAGTCACGAATTAAGGCCCATTTCCCTCTAGGACGCATAGATTAGGAGATACAGCCATTTTAGGTTTTCCAAGTGAAATTTCGATTAATGGATTTTTGATGAAATTCCGAATTTTTTGAGGTAGTCACGAATTAAGGCCCATTTCCCTCTAGGACGCATAGTTTAGGAGATACAGCCATTTTAAGCTTTCCAAGTGAAATTTCGGTTTTTAATGGATTTTTGATGAAATTCCGAATTTTCTGATGGAGTCACGAATTAAGGCCCATTTCCCCTTATGACGCATAGTTTAGGAGAAACAGCCATTTTAAGTTTTCCAAGTAAAATTTTGATTTTTAATGGATTTTTGACGGAGTCACGAATTAAGGCGCATTTCCCTCTAGGACGCATAGTTTAGGAGGTACAGCCATTTTAAGTTTTCCAAGTGAAATTTCGATTTTTAATGGATTTTTGACGGAGTGACGAATTAAGGTCCATTTCCCTCTAGGACGCATAGTTTAGGAGATACAGCCATTTTAAGTTTTCCAAGGGAAATTTCGATTTTTAATGGATTTTTGACGGAGTCACGAATTAAGGCCCATTTCCCTCTAGGACGCATAGTTTAGGAGATACAGCCATTTTAAGTTTTCCAAGTGAAATTTCGATTTTTTATGGATTTTTGACGGGGTCACGAATTAAGGCCCATTTCCCTCTAGGACGCATAGTTTAGGAGATACAGCCATTTTAAGTTTTCCAAGTGAAATTTCGATGTTTTAATGGATTTTTGATGAAGTTCCGAATTTTCTGATGGAGTCACGAATTAAGGCCCATTTCCCTCTAGGACGCATAGTTTAGGAGATACAGCCAATTTAAATTTTCCAAGTGAAATTTCGATTTTTTATTGGATTTTTGACGGAGTCACGAATTAAGGCCCATTTCCTTCTAGGACGCATAGTTTAGGAGATACAGCCATTTTAAGTTTTCCAAGTGAAATTTCGATTTTTAATGGATTTTTGACGGAGTCACGAATTAAGGCCCATTTCCCTCTAGGACGCATAGTTTAGGAGATACAGCCATTTTAGGTTTTCCAAGTGAAATTTCGATTAATGGATTTTTGATGAAATTCCGAATTTTTTGAGGTAGTCACGAATTATGGCCCATTTCCCTCTAGGACGCATAGTTTAGGAGATACAGCCATTTTAAGCTTTCCAAGTGAAATTTCGGTTTTTAATGGATTTTTGATGAAATTCCGAATTTTCTGATGGAGTCACGAATTAAGGCCCATTTCCCCTTATGACGCATAGTTTAGGAGAAACAGCCATTTTAAGTTTTCCAAGTAAAATTTTGATTTTTAATGGATTTTTGACGGAGTCACGAATTAAGGCGCATTTCCCTCTAGGACGCATAGTTTAGGAGGTACAGCCATTTTAAGTTTTCCAAGTGAAATTTCGATTTTTAATGGATTTTTGACGGAGTGACGAATTAAGGTCCATTTCCCTCTAGGACGCATAGTTTAGGAGATACAGCCATTTTAAGTTTTCCAAGGGAAATTTCGATTTTTAATGGATTTTTGACGGAGTCACGAATTAAGGCCCATTTCCCTCTAGGACGCATAGTTTAGGAGATACAGCCATTTTAAGTTTTCCAAGTGAAATTTCGATGTTTTAATGGATTTTTGATGAAGTTCCGAATTTTCTGATGGAGTCACGAATTAAGGCCCATTTCCCTCTAGGACGCATAGTTTAGGAGATACAGCCAATTTAAATTTTCCAAGTGAAATTTCGATTTTTTATTGGATTTTTGACGGAGTCACGAATTAAGGCCCATTTCCTTCTAGGACGCATAGTTTAGGAGATACAGCCATTTTAAGTTTTCCAAGTGAAATTTCGATTTTTAATGAATTTTTGACGGAGTCATGAATTAAGGTCCATTTCCCTCTAGGACGCATAGTTTAGGAGATACAGTCATTTTAAGTTTTCCAAGTGAAATTTCGATTTTTAATGGTTTTTTGACGGAGTCACGAATTAAGGCCCATTTCCCTCTAGGACGCATAGTTTAGGAGATACAGCCATTTTAAGTTTTCCAAGTGAAATTTCGATTTTAATGGATTTTTGATGAAATTCCGAATTTTCTGATGGAGCCACGAATTAAGGCCCATTTCCCTCTAGGACGCATAGTTTAGGAGATACAGCCATTTTAAGTTTTCCAAGTGAAATTTCGATTTTTAATGGATTTTTGACGGAGTCACGAATTAAGGTCCATTTCCCTCTAGGACGCATAGTTTAGGAGATACAGCCAATTTAAATTTTCCAAGTGAAATTTCGATTTTTTATTGGATTTTTGACGGAGTCACGAATTAAGGCCCATTTCCTTCTAGGACGCATAGTTTAGGAGATACAGCCATTTTAAGTTTTCCAAGTGAAATTTCGATTTTTAATGAATTTTTGACGGAGTCATGAATTAAGGTCCATTTCCCTCTAGGACGCATAGTTTAGGAGATACAGCCATTTTAAGTTTTCCAAGTGAAATTTCGATTTTTAATGGATTTTTGATGAAATTCGGAATTATCTGATGGAGTCACGAATTAAGGTCCATTTCCCTCTAGGACGCATAGTTTAGGAGATACAGCCAATTTAAATTTTCCAAGTGAAATTTCGATTTTTGACGGAGTCACGAATTAAGGGCCATTTCCCTCTAGGACGCATAGTTTAGGAGATACAGCCATTTTAAGTTTTCCAAGTGAAATTTCGTTTTTTAATGGATTTTTGACGGAGTCACGAATTAAGGCCCATTTCCCTCTAGGACGCATAGTTTAGGAGATACAGCCATTTTAAGTTTTCCAAGTGAAATTTCGATTTTTAATGGATTTTTGATGAAATTCGGAATTTTCTGATGGAGTCACGAATTAAGGCCCATTTCCCTCTAGGACGCATAGTTTAGGAGATACAGCCATTTTAAGTTTTCCAAGTGAAATTTCGATTTTTAATGGATTTTTGATGAAATTCCGAATTTTCTGATGGAGTCACGAATTAAGGCCCATTTTCCCCTACGACGCATAGTTTAGGAGAAACAGCCATTTTAAGTTTTCCAAGTGAAATTTCGATTTTTAATGGATTTTTGACGGAGTCACGAATTAAGGCCCATTTCCCTCTAGGGCGTATAGTTTAGGAGAAACAGCCATTTTAAGTTTTCCAAGTGAAATTTCGATTTTTAATGGATTTTTGACGGAGTCACGAATTAAGGCCCATTTCCCTCTAGGACGCATAGTTTAGGAGATAAAGCTATTTTAAGTTTTCCTAGTGAAATTTCGATTTTTAATGGATTTTTGATGAAATTCCGAATTTTTTGACGGATTCACGAATTAAGGCCCATTTGCCTCTAGGACGCATAGTTTAGGAGATACAGCCATTTTAAGTTTTCCAAGTGAAATTTTAATTTTTAATGGATTTTTGACGGAATCACGAATTAAAGCCCATTTCCCTCTAGGACGCATAGTTTAGGAGATACAGTCATTTTAAGTTTTCCAAGTGAAATTTCGATTTTTAATGGTTTTTTGACGGAGTCACGAATTAAGGCCCATTTCCCTCTAGGACGCATAGTTTAGGAGATACAGCCATTTTAAGTTTTCCAAGTGAAATTTCGATTTTAATGGATTTTTGATGAAATTCCGAATTTTCTGATGGAGCCACGAATTAAGGCCCATTTCCCTCTAGGACGCATAGTTTAGGAGATACAGCCATTTTAAGTTTTCCAAGTGAAATTTCGATTTTTAATGGATTTTTGACGGAGTCACGAATTAAGGTCCATTTCCCTCTAGGACGCATAGTTTAGGAGATACAGCCATTTTAAGTTTTCCAAGTGAAATTTCGATTTTTAATGGATTTTTGATGAAATTCCGAATTTTCTGATGGAGTCACGAATTAAGGCCCATTTCCCTCTAGGACGCATAGTTTAGGAGATACAGCTATGTGTTGAGAAAACGTCGTGAGTCAAATTTGTCCACCTTCGTCTTCCTCGTGAACAAGCAGATTTCATTCTTCCCGGGGTTAACATTCAGACGTCTAGGTCTAACCCAGTCATATGCCATCTGAAGGTCCTTTTGGTTCTCCTGAGCTGCTGACTCGGATCCCTTCCCTTTAAAAGTATTATGAAATCGTTTGCGAAGCAAACGGTTTTAAATCCCTTTTCGGTCAGAATTCGTAATAACAAGTTATTCATGGGGTGCCCTATGGGGTGCCCTGTGCCACTTTCTCCCTTATCGTCAAGTCATGACAACCAAAATTTATCCACCTGTTCTTTGGCATAAAGTTTATCTCTAAGGACCCGGTTGCAAATGGAAATTTGCCCATGAAACTTCCACTAAGGAACAGGGACAAACTTCTCACATATCAATGAGTGCTGTCCAATTCAAGTTTAAGCTCAATGATAAGGGACCTCCATTTTATAGCCGACTCCGAAAGGCGTGCCGCAGTGCGACACCTCTTTGTGGAGAAGTTTTTACATGGCTGCCATACCAAATGTCACCAGCATTAGGAGGGGGGACCGCTGAAAAATGTCATGGTGTTCTCACCTGGATTCGAACCCTGGCGTTCAGCGTCATAGGCGGACATGCTAAACTCTGCGCTACGGTGACCCGTTTAATAATTTTAAAACTCTTCTTTAAATTCATGAAATTTTTTTTATATTCACTTAAAGACCATTTTTAATTTAATTTTTCTGCCTAACAATAAACGCGTTTTGATTTTTACCAGTCAAACTCAAGCAGAAACACTTTCTGACTGTTCTAAGCCAACTTTGAACTATCGCAAGCAGCTGTTGCCCAACCTACATATAGGTTCATATATCATCAAAAACGCCTTGACATCATAATCAACCAAAATATGAAAACCACGAAAACTGATTTAATTGTTGAACAGCCTTGGACCTCATCCCCTGACACAATTGGCTGGTTGTCATTAACACGTGTTCAAAATCACAACACAACAATGGGAACTTTTCGAAGACTTGTTCAATGGGTTTCTTGGAATCCTGAGAGCTTTCTTGAAGTACTCATGGAGGATAACAACATTCCCAAACTACCCCTTGTATGTGGATTTGGCTCTTAACATACCGACATGCCAAATCACAGTGTTGGCCTAAGACTTATAACTTTAAGGTTGAAGGAGTCTAGCAAAACTAAAAGGATAATAGAAATCCTTTGAAAGCAAATGGAAATACACAAATCCATTTCAATGCAAGACAGACGAACAACAGCACCGTTAAGGCTCTTTGGCATTCTTTGGGAACACAACACATCTCCTTGCAAAAGCCGGAAACATGGAGTGGGATAGGCAGGAACCACTTCATTGTGGCCGCAACACACAATTAAAAGCCGAATATGTGATGTGTGATTCATAATTTGGATTTTAAGTATTCTTAGTCAAATGCTCCACTGGGATTGCAGCTTGATTGCGGAGAATTTGTGTGAGCACTTAGCATGCTACTACTACTGAGAAATTATAATCGAAGTGGATTTGAGCTTAATGACCATCAGAATTATGTTACGCGGGATGATAAACAGGCAAAAATGTATTTGCACCCAACAATATTTGTAGCCTCCACAGCAAATCTACAAAAAAAAAAAAAAAAAAAAAAAAAAAAAAAAAACGATTTTGAATTCATCTTCCGATAAGCGAATATTGGGGATTTTTTGTGAAAAACTGCGCCTAGAATTTATTTTTGGTTTTTAAAACACTTTTATCCGCAAAACACGTAATCCCGAATGGGGGACATCGAACCTGGGCTCACGAAGCAACAGCGAGAGCCGTTGCCGTTGTCTGGCGTTCGAAGCCATCGATCCAACTTCCAATAGATGCACTAAATCATGTGCTTCCATGAAAGTGGTATAATTGTTGCAGACAAAAAATCTGTCATAAGACGAACACATGCATTGGGAAAAAGTACAGCTAATAGACAGGGTTGACGAGCGTGGTTAATGGGGTATTTGTTTCATAGAAGCCCGGCCCTAGAAGCCATCACACTTAATATGGTTGAAAAGTCTTCTAACCAAATACGAAACGCGTCCCATAGTGGTTGGTGTGTGTTGCGATTTCTGGTTTTCCTTTTATATTTGCAAAAAAAATATCCGATCATTGAGAGCTCGTCTCGAAGGAAGAATAAACCAAATATAAAATTTTTTAAAAATAAAATTTTTTTAGAAAACTTATAAAACAAGAAATAAATCGTTGCAAGACAAAAAAAAAATCACAATTTTTTTATATAAAAACAAGTAAGAGCGTGCTAAGTTCGGCCGGGCCGAATCTTATATACCCTCCACTATGGATCGCATTTGTCGAGCTCTATGCGCGGTATCTCTTTTTAGGCAAACAGAGAATATTGAATAAGAAATGTTATGCTATTGGAGTTATATCAAGTTAAAGTCCGATTTGGACCACAAATGAATGCTGAACATGGTAGAAGTCATTGTGTAAAATTTCAGTTCGGATAAGAATTGCGCCTTGTAGGGGCAATTCTTCTTGACCGCTAGAGGGCGGCTCAAGAAGTCAAGTCCCCAGATCGGTTTATATGACAGCTATAGCAGAACATGGACCTATTTGAACCATACTTAAGACAGTTGTTTGAAGTGATACCAAAACTCCAAGTGCAAAATTTCAGTCAAATCGGATGAGAATTGCGCCCTCTAGAGGCTCAAGAAGTCAAGATCCAAAATCGGTTTATATGGCAGCTAAATCAAAACATGGACCGATTTGAACCATACTTAGAGCAGTTGTTGGAAGTGATACCAAAACACTTAATGGAAAATTTCAGCCAAATCGGTGGAGAATTGCGCCTTCTAGAGGCTCAAGAAGTCAAGACCCAAGATCGGTTTATATGGTAGTTAAGTAAAAACATGGACCGACTTGGACCATACTTTGCACAGTTATTAGAAATAATAACAAAACACTTCATGCAAAATTTCAGTCAAATCGGATGAGAATTGCGCCCTCTAGAGGCTCAAGAAGTCAAGACCCAAGATCGGTTTATATGGCAGCTAAATAAAAACATGGAACGACTTGGACCATACTTTGCACAGTTATTGGAAGTAATAATAAAACACCTCATGCAAAATTTCAGTCAAATCGGACGAGCTTTGCGCCCTCTAGCGGCTCAAGAAGTCAAGATCCAAGATCGGTTTATATGACAGCTATATCAGGTTAAAGACCGTTTCGAACCATACTTGTCACAGTTGTTGGAAATCATAACAAAACACTTCATGCAAAATTTCAATCAAATCGGATGAGAATTGCGCCCTTTAGAGGCTCAAGAAGTCAACACCCAAGATCGGTTTATATGACAGCTATATCATAACATGGACCTATTTGAACCATACTTAGCGCAGTTGTTGGAAGTGATACCAAAACACACTTCATGCAAAATTTCAGTCAAATCGGACGAGAATTGCGCCATCTAGCGGTTCAAGAAGTCAAGACCCAAGATCGGTTTATATGGCAGCTAAATGAAAACATGGACCGACTTGGACCATACTTTGCACAGTTATTAGAAATAATAACAAAACACTTCGTGCAAAATTTCAGTCAAATCGGATGAGAATTGCACCCCCTAGAGGCTCAAGAAGTCAAGACCCAAGATCGGTTTATATGGCAGCTAAATAAAAACATGGACCGACTTGGACCATACTTTGCACAGTTATTGGAAGTAATGACAAAACACTTCATGCAAAAATTTCAGTCAAATCGGACGAGCATTGCGCCCTCTAGAGGCTCAAGAAGTCAAGACCCAAGATCGGTTTATATGGCAGCTATATCAAAACATGGACCGACTTGGACCATACTTTGCGCAGTTATTGGAAGTGATACCAAAACACTTCATGCAAAATTTCAGTCAAATCGGACGAGAATTGCGCCCTCTAGAGGCTCAAGAAATCAAGACCCAAGATCGGTTTATATGGCAGCTATATCAAAACATGGACCGATTTGGACCATTTACCATCCGAACCGACCTACACTAATAAAAAGTATTTGTGCAAAATTTCGACAGAAAGACGGACGGTCGGACAGTCATGGCTAGATAGACTTAAAATGACATGACGATCAAGAATAAATATACTTCATGGGGTCTCAGACGCATATTTCGAGGTGTTACAAACATAATGACGAAATTATTATATCCCCATCCTATGGTGGAGGGTGTAAAAATGTATGGACAATGTCTAGTGAGGAAACACTAAAACTACTTGTTGATATACATTTCCCCGGGAAATTCACCAACGGACAACGTGGCGCCTGAAAAGGTTGTCACTGGTATGCATTCGTCGGAGGTTATTGGGGAAATTGAGTCAGAGCCAAAATTTCGACTCCTTTAAGTCGCCAGGCCCTGATGATGTATCAATGGTTGAATTACAAGTTGTGTCTGATAGACTGGTTCCCGGGCTAAGGGAGATATACACATTGGTAATTTTCAATCCAAAAGCAGGACAAACCTACCACACGAAAGCGAATGATTTTCGTCCTGTTAGTCTGTCATCCTTTATGCTGAAGACTCTTAAGAGGTTGACAGAAACATATCTTATTAAGGGCAAGTTGGGGACGGACCCTCCCCCTCACCATTATTTTCAGAAACGCCAGATCTCGGAAATGGGTGGTGCGATTTAAGCCAAATTTTGTGTGCCTTTTTATAGCATCTTAAAAACAAAAATTTAGTATCCAAATTTTGGATGGGGTACCTAGGGGGGCCGCCCCACCCCCAAAACTTACCAAATATATATATATAGACCACTCACTACAATATGGGACTCAAATGAAAGGTATTTAAGATTAGAAAACGTATATGATATCCCATTGTCGGACCAAGTGTTTGGGGGACCACCCCAACCCCCAAAACACCCCTAAATCGGACATATTTACCGACCATGGCAATATGGAACTCAAATTAGAGGTATTTGCGTGTAAAATACGAATCTAATATCCAAATATGGGACCAAGTTTCTGGAGGTACACCCCTTCCCCAAAACATCCCCTAAATAGGGCTTATTTACTGACCATGGCCATATGGGACTTAAATAAAAGGTTTTTGAGTGTAGAATACGAATCTGATATCCAGATGTGGGGCCAAGTGTTTGGGGGCCGCCCATCCCCGAGAACATACCCCAAAGAGGACAAATTTACGACCATAGCAATAGGGGGCTCAAATGAAAGGTCTTTGGGAGTAAAGCACGAATGTGATATCGATGTTCGGAAAAAGTGTCTATGGGGCCACCCCACCCCTACAACACCACCCAAGTAGGAAGTATTTGCTGACCATTGCAATATGAGGCTTAAATAAGAGGTTTTTTTTTAGAGTAGAACACGATTTTGATATTTATTTTCAAAGCCAAGTCTTTGAGTGGCCGCCCCATCCCCCAAAACGCCATGGCAAAATGGGGCTCAAATGAAAGGTATCTGGGAGTAGACCATGAATCTGATATCAACATTCGGGACCAACTGTCTAGGGGACGTCCCACAACCATAACAACCCTCAAATACGACGTATTTACTCACCACGACAATTTGGGTCCTAAAGACAGTGGATCTCGATATTCATAGTTTTTAGGGCCCATACCCCAAACCGGATATATTTGCTGGTTTTTTCTATAAGGGGTTTAAGTGAATGGTTTTTAAGATTAGAAAACGAATTTGATATCTAATTTTGAGGCCAATGGCAAAATGGGGTTCAAATAGATGATATATGAGAATAGAGCACGTTGCTGATATATTTTAAGGGCTTAGAGTTTGAGGGACCACCCCACTCCCCAAAACACCCCTAAATCGGGCGTTTCTACCGACCATGTCAATGTGGAGCTTAAATGAAAGGTAATGGGGGCAGAGCAAGAATTGATACCCACTTTCGGTACCAATCTTCTGGGGGTCTACCCCTTTTCCAAAACACCCACAAATTGCATTTTTTTACTGACCATCGCAAAGAAAGGAATACGAATTTGATATCCAAATGTAGGACCATGTGTTTAGGGCATCACCCAAATATACAAAAATATACGATAGACATACACTATGGTATTTCTCTAAAAGCTCTTTAATTGTCGAAAATAAATATTCAAAGGAAAATTTTGCTCTATATAAAGTAAAGGAAGGCGCAGCGGAGCGGACCCGGTTCAGCTAGTATTTTATAGAATTTAATTTTCTCAAAAAAGACATTTCCTTTACAACTCCTATCACAATTTTGCTGCTGTCCAAGGTTTCTTGATACAACTAATGTATGGCTTATTTTCAACACAAGCCCTCATAAAGTCTTCCATTAGAAAGGTATTGCCAAATTCCTCAAAGGATAACGTGATCGCTAATGGAAAAATTAGTAAATGATAAAAAAGCCACACTTCCCTTTTGAGTTGTCGAAAGGCCTAAAGGCCAATTGCTGCATATTTTCCTTAGTCCAAAAGAATTTTGGTTAGAAATTTCCTCTAAATGACTTCGCCAAATTCATGTGGACTTTAAAAATGCGTAGCGTTGCGTTAACGAAGTGCGATTTGAGTCATAATGCAACGCACTAAACATAAAATACAATAATTTTAAACGCTTTACTAACTATGCGATATGAAGGCGATATGGGCGAGAGAAATGAATGATAACAGCCGCTTTAAAACAGTGTCGGCGAATGCGATTGCCATGATATGAGGCCGTAGTAAAGCGGCAACCAAGTGAATGTTGATTTCGTGAAGTGAATGCCGCAAAGCTGCCATAAACATGCCACAAAACGCCATCGTCTCTTCAGAGACTGATGTGTGTGTGTGTGGCTGGCAGACATACAGAGAGACCAAGAGACCATGCCAGCAAGGAGTTGTTGTAGATGAAGGATAGATGGATGAGAAAAAAAGCTGGTTCCCAACTTTATTAACTGCCAAAGATTGATAGATATCGCGCTTGCGGTAACCCAGGAGACTTCCATGAGGCACACAACCGACAGACAGACAGACAGACAGACAGACAGTTGGATAGACACACAGACAGACAGACGGAGAAACCATATTTACCATATACCATTTGCTAAGACATTTATAAGGCGGCGTCATCTTATTGAGCTCAGAAATTATAATGGCTTTGCATTTATGAGCCTGCTCTTATGCTAGTTGGCGTAAAGCATTCAACATGCCTTCCTTCTTCCTTGTTGTTTGCGCTTATTATGCGCCATCTGGCTTAAGGGCATGCATGCAAGAAAACGAATAGACCAGGGATGAGGACAAAATTGCTTCTCCATTTTTTTCTGTTTTTTTTGTTCTGCTTTGTCTTTAGCTCCATAGCATTGACAAATCATAATTTCCATGCCACAAAATGTATCGTCTATAAATGTTAATGACTTCACCCAAAAAAGCTTGAAGCTGGAATTATCCTTAAAGTGTCAAGGCAGTCTTTATAGCCTTAATAGCAGAAAGTAGCTGCCGCTATGTCATTTATGAGGCAACCTATTAAATTCTTCACCGCAATATTCATAAATTTCGAAGAAGTTTTTTAAAAGATTTCCAATGGCCGATAGCTTTGGAAATGGAGCTGTTAAGCAGTCTTTAACAGACTATGCTTCTGCAAATGGGGTGCTTTATTGATAAGAGTTTCATTAACGAAAACATATGCATGGGGGGGATGCGGACATTATTCAAGATTTGGCTGTGTTGGAAATATGGCGGCTGTGCATAGAGTTTGCATAAATTTTGAAAAAGGGAATAGTATTGAAATAACATTTGGCCAATATGTTTAACAGGATTAAATTTGGGAAAAATATTAATAAAGAAAATACAATGCATTAAAATCGGCCGGGTCCAACTTTGGATACTCACCTCCTCAGGTAACCAAATTTCGACAAAATCCGCAGAAAATGCACCATCTATCCACCTGTAGCAGCTATAGGGAAATATGATCTGATCTAGGCCAAAAACACCATGGACGTCGGAAGGCTAACACAGCTCACTCTTCCCAAATTCAGCGAAATCGGATAACGAATAAGCCATATATGGGTGACAGACCTTAAAATGGGAGATCGGTGTATATGGTAAATATAATCCGATTCGCATCATATTCGGGAAGGATGTGTAGTGGTCTAATACAACTCACCGCACATGTAATCGCGTAATAAATAGGCAAGTCATTGGCAACTTTACCCAAATATGGTCTGATATCATTCCCATGGCAGCCAGATTGACACGATGCAATCTTTCATCGGCAAGAGCTGCCGCCTCAGAGTATGTGTTCGTCCTTTTTTTTCTTCATGGGAGAGACACATCCCGTAGTGCCTTCTCCACACGCTTCTGGTCCGTGTCGTTATTGAAAAGAACTCTGGACCTTGGTTCTGTTCGGTTCTGCAAGGTGCTGGGCGAACATACGAACATGGGTAATAAGCGTTGTCGTTGTCGCTTTCTGCTTGCTCGTTGTCGAACTATGTGACCCCCCGACCTCACCCGCGCGGCAATATATGTAACAGCAGTATCTAAGCCCCAATATTGCCAGGCCAGTGCCGGGAAATGCACCATTTTTGCAATTGAATTGCAAAGGTCTCCGTGGCAAGATTGACGAAATTGTGGATTTTATGATTCGGAAGCAATCCAGGACGCAGCGATCAAGGAGACAAAGCTGACCAACACCTGTAGCTTGCACATTTGTCAGGGACACAATATGCTGCGTGAGGATCGCTTAAGGAATGGAGGTGATGGATTGGCCTTAGTGATACACCATTCTGTGCAGTATAAACCCATCTTGCCTGCGCCTGGCGCTAGTGATCCCTACATGGAGTGCATGGGGATAGCAGTCAGGTCCGGTAATGTCGAGATACACAACCCCGGTTAGTAGCTGTGTCCCAATTAACGGTCAACGGTAAGTGGGCTACTATCTGGCCATAATCGTCTGGTTCTAGGAGGCTTTAATGCCCTGCTGGTCGTTACCATGAGGGGCATAGCTTTGGCAGAGCAGATTAAAGGCTCCATGTTTTTCACGGTGACGATGCCCTGACTAGGATTACAAGGAGGTGAAGCAGCTCGCCAGACATTTCCATTTCATTCCCTGATCTCCTGAGTGACGTATTCTGGCAGGCCGTCATTTCTTTGAGATCAGACCACCTCCCCATAATTCCCACCATCGGTCGACCACCCGACTTCATAACCACTGAGCGCCGGACGTTTATCAATCAGAAGAAAGTCCATTTAGCTGGCTGCAGAGAGTAAACCAAACGCCCCGTTCATCCGTGAACTGACACCCCCCTCGGATGTGCCAAGAGGAAGCTCCGAGACATCATTAATGCAGCAGCCGCTTGATATATACCAGCAGGACGAATACCTTAATACCCCCCAATTTCTCGACCCAGGCAGTGGTACTCGCAGAAGAGTGTGATGGGATTCGTTGTGCGTACCCCACTAACTCCAGAGTCAGCGAGCTGAATATGGAAATAAACAGAGTAGTCAACGAATATAAGCGGAATTTGTGGCTGGAATACTTGCAAATCCACTAAGGAACAGGGACAAACTTCTCACATATCAACGAGTGCAGCCCGATTCAAGTTTAAGCTCAATGATAAGGGGCCTCCATTTTATAGCCGAGTCCGAACTGCGTGCGGCAGAGCGACACCTCTTTGGAGAGATGTTTTACATGGCATAGTACCTCACAAATGTTGCCAGCATTAGGAGGGGAAAATCACCGCTGAAAAATGTTTTTCCTGATGGTTTCGCCAGGATTCGAACCCAGGCGTTCAGCGTCATATGCGGACATGTGCTACGGTGGCCTCCAGAGGTTCCGGTGGCAGGAACACTTGGAGCAATGTAAATTAAGCACCGGTTTAGGCAAGCGCTCGAACCCCATTAGACGTGAGGACAGGACCTCAGGCGACATAACCGCGACTGATCCAAACAGATGCTCCACCGTCAATTTATTGTGCATCCCGAGAGTGACAGGGTAAAGAGGGGAGCCATTTTTGTATCCTAGGTCTCCGGGCCGCTGGACAGCCATCACAATTTACCGTGGGCGAAGTAACGAATGTCATCCGTGGAGCCAAATCATCCAAGGCATTGGGCCCCGACGGAATCTTTACACTAATGCTGAAGAATCTGGATTTACCTGGAGTTGAGTACCTTGCTACTGTCCTCAATCTGTCTTTGAACACTCTTATAGTTCCCGATGGCTGGAAGATGGACAGAGTGATCCCGCTACTGAAGCCTGGAAAGGACCCCAGTTTGGGGGAGTCGTACAGACCGATTTCCCATCTTTCACCAGTAGCAAAGTTTTTTTGAGGCATTACTACTTCCGAGCCTCGTAGGGAAATTTCCATTCACCGAGCAACAACATGGAGTTCGAAGACTGCATCACCGCACACATTTGCCTCAGCTTCAATCAGCCCAGGCCATGTGATAGGACGGTCCTCGTGGCACTAGACCTATCGAAGGCATTCGACACGCTCAGCCATGCCAAACTATTTGAGGACATCGCGAACACGATAGGCGATAGGTTGAACGTCGACCTCAATGAACCAGCCTCATATTTCGCTGCAAGAAATCCGATTATATCTGCCACCAAATCTTCAGCGACGCAGTGGAATTATATTCCGGCAGATACAGCCGCCATAATTCTTACAGAGCAAGGATTAATGCAGACCGCCAAGATGTATGTCCCGATACCGACATGGAGTGGCATAACACAACTCACGGTCTCAAGTTTTAGCAAGATCGAAAAATAAATGTGGCTTTTATGGGCCAAAGACCTTAAATCGGCAGATCGTTATCAAGATATAGTCCGATGTAGTCCATCTTTGGACGGATGGACATAGCTAGATCGTCTTAGATTTTTACGATTATCAAGAATGTGGAATGACAAAATGAACATACCCCCCTTCCTTCGATGGTGGATATAAAAATAAAAGTCGAAATTCCCCGAGACCAGAATAGATTTTGTACACCTCAGGTGGACTTTTGAGTACTATGTGAAAATGTTTGGAAATCGGATCACAAATAAAGATTTGACAGCCCGAAGAAGTGGCAAGGCAAACAAATCTAGAGGCCCGCTAAAAGCCGTCTGGGACGCATATGGACTTAACACATGATCTCGTTAACACCTCAGTTCTCAGACCAAAGTCTCTCAAACGGCAGTGCGTAGTCACGAAAGACTTCGGATTCACCAAGTTTACAGAAGGCAGGCCTTTATAACCAATCAGTATGCCCATCTTGTTATGGAACGGATGGCCGTCCTCGTTGGACCGTATTATAGTCAGGCAGTCCTAAACAAGAGGCCATCGTGGCGCAGAGGTTAGAATGTCCGCCTATGACACCGAACGCCTGGGTTCAAATCCCTCATGAACATCACAAAATTTGTCAATGGTGGTTACGCCCTTACTAATGCTGGCCACATGTGTGAGCTATCTTGCCATGTTAAAATTTCTCTATCAACTGGAGTCGGTATGCGACACGCCGTTCGGATTCGGCATAAAAAAGGAGGCTCCTTATCATTGAGCTTAAACTTTCACTGAAATGGGACAACAAGTGCCGCTTAAATGGATCCAGGACTCAAAATCGGGAGATGACTCTTTGTGGCAGTTCTATGCAAATATAGTCCAACATAGCCTATCATCTTCCATTGGCTATGGTTATAAAAAAAACCTCATGCAGACATCCTTCTTGACACAGGCAATATGGGTCTAAAATGAAAGGTGAATGGGCGTGGAGTCTATATCTGGCATTCAAATCTTTGGCTAAGTCACATGGGTCCAAGTCCAATCTCCTATTCCCTAAACTTAACAAAGCACCCACCATCAACCTATGCAATGTTTATAAAAATGGCTTATCGACAATATTTTTATACCTTCCACCATAGGATGGGAGTTTACCTAATTAGCCATTCGGTTGTAACGCATCGAAATATTGGTCTAAGACCCCCTAAAGAATTGATATTCTTGATCGCCATGAAAGTTTAAGTCGATCTAGCCATGTCCGTCCGTCTATCTGTCTGTGGAAAGCACGCTATCTTTCGAAGAAGTGAAGCTAGGCACTTGAACTTATCTCCTATCACTGTAGGTCGATTGGGATTGTAAATGGGCCCTATCCGTCCATGTTTTGGTATAGCTGCCATATAAACCGATCTTGGATCTTGACTTCTTGAGCCTCTAGACGAAGCAATTCTCATCCGATTTGGCTGAAATTTTATACGAGATGTGCTGTTATGATTTACAACAACTGTGCTAAGTATAATCCAAATCGTTTTATCGATCTTGGAGCTTCTTGAGCCTCTAGAGGGCGCAATTCGTATACGATTCGTCTGAAATTTCGCATAAAGTGTTTTGTTTTGACTTTCAACAACTATACTAAGTATGGTGTTCAAATCGGTCCACTAACTGATATAGCTCCCATCAAAAATGAACTCCCGATTATATTGGGTTGCCCAAAATGAAAAAGGATTTTTCATATAGTCGGCGTTGACAAATTTTTTCACAGCTTGTGACTCTGTAATTGCATTCTTTCTTCTGTCAGTTATCCGCTGTTACTTTTAGCTTGCTTTAGGAAAAAAGTGTAAAAAAACTATATTTGATTAAGTTCATTCTAAGTTTTATTAAAAATTCATTTACTTTCTTTTAAAAAATCCGCAATTACTTTTTGGGCAAACCAATACTTCTTGACCCTAAAGAGGGCGCAATACTTATCCGATTAGGCTGAAATTTGGTACAACGACTTTTCCTATGACCTTCAACGTACGTGCCGAATATAGTCTTAATCGGTCTATAATCGGATATAGCTCCCATATAACCATATCTCCCCATTTAACTTCTTAAGTCCCCCTAGGGCGCAATTCTTATCCAATTTGGCTGAAATTTTGCTAAATGACTTCTACTATGATCTCATCCAATCCAAATATGGCCCGAATAGGTTTATAACCTGACAGAGGTCCAATAGCATATCAATTCTTATCCATTATCCTTTGTTTGTCTACAAAGAGATATCTGGCAAAGAACTTGACAAATGTGATCCCAGGTGGAGGGTATACAAGATTCGGCCCTGCCGAACTTAAAACTCTTTTACTTGTTTAATTTTTCCATTGATAAAGACTAAAATGCTCCAATATGACTGAACTCCCACCAGCATACAAATGAATATGAAACAACAGTTGCAGATAATGTTCAAAACATGCAATGGGTAACATTACAACAACACAGCAAAATCTTCTTCAAACAGTTTTTGGCAGCAATTTAAATTTAAATTTTACCGACTACAAGTCCGCATTTTAGATTTCAGAGTTTCTATCACTTTCCAATCAATCTTTGGCACTTTTATGATTTATGTAAAGCAATAATCTCACCTTTAGAATATTTGATTAAGTCGTTGCAAAATGTAATCTCATGTAGAAGTGAAGAAACCAACATCAACATAAAAACAAAAGGGGAAGTTACATACATGGAAAAGTTTTAAATTATGCAAAACCCTGGTGTTTCACAAATAACACGTTAGCAAAAATACAACTTGGCAACCAAAGGGGAAGGGATAAACAAAACTCATGATTTGACTTTAGGCATTATGGTGATATTGGGAGTTTTTCATTGATATTATTGATTTTGTTTTTCATGGGCCAACCAAAACCCAAACACCATTCTCTTATTGTATTGTACAAAATAAAATCCATATTTTTCTCAATATGCGTTTGATTGGCAAAGAATGCAAAAAGGACTAAATTTATACTTCTGTCAATTTGTCTTTACTGACATTCGATTATCAGTTAAAAATAGGGAATAACTTTTACGATTCGTTCAGTAGGAAGGCAGGAAATGCAGGCAGTCTATTATTTTAAAATATACAAGTTAAAGTTATTCGATAAAGTTGTTTTAGCCGAGACATAAACCTACATTGAGTGAAATTAAGAAAAGCAAGTTAAAACGTGCCAAGTTCATCCAAGCCGACTCTTAAGTACCCTTCACCATGGATCGTATTTGTCGAGTTCTTTGCCGGGTATCGCTTTATAGACAAACAAAGGATAATGAATACGAATTGCTATGCTATTGGAGCTATGTCAGGTTATAAAACGATTCGGATCATACTTGGGTTGGCTGTTAAAGACAATAGTAAAGAGTGATTTGTTAAGAGCTTGATAACTTTTTTTTTTAAAAAAACGCATAAAATTTGCAAAATCTCATCGGTTCTTTATTTGAAACGTTAGATTGGTCCATGACATTTACTTTTTGAAGATAATTTCATTTAAATGTTGACCGCGGCTGCGTCTTAGGTGGTCCATTCGGAAAGTCAAATTTTGGGCAACCTTTTCGAGCATTTCGGCCGGAATAGCCCGAATTTCTTCGGAAATGTTGTCTTCCAAAGCTGGAATAGTTGCTGGCTTATTTCTGTAGACTTTAGACTTGACGTAGCCCCACAAAAAATAGTCTAAAGGCGTCAAATCGCATGATCTTGGTGGCCAACTTACCGGTCCATTTCTTGAGATGAATTGTTCTCCGAAGTTTTCCCTCAAAATGGCCATAGAATCGCGAGCTGTGTGGCATGTAGCGCCATCTTGTTGAAACCACATGTCAACCAAGTTCAGTTCTTCCATTTTTGGCAACAAAAAGTTTGTTAGCATCGAACGATAGCGATCGCCATTCACCGTAACGTTGCGTCCAACAGCATCTTTGAAAAAATACGGTCCAATGATTCCACCAGCGTACAAACCACACCAAACAGTGCATTTTTCGGGATGCATGGGCAGTTCTTGAACGGCTTCTGGTTGCTCTTCACTCCAAATGCGGCAATTTTGCTTATTTACGTAGCCATTCAACCAGAAATGAGCCTCATCGCTGAACAAAATTTGTCGATAAAAAAGCGGATTTTCTGCCAACTTTTCTAGGGCCCATTCACTGAAAATTCGACGTTGTGGCAGATCGTTCGGCTTCAGTTCTTGCACGAGCTGTATTTTATACGGTTTTACACCAAGATCTTTGCGTAAAATCTTCCATGTGGTCGAATAACACAAACCCAATTGCTGCGAACGGCGACGAATCGACATTTCACGGTCTTCAGCAACACTCTCAGAAACAGACGCAATATTCTCTTCTGTACGCACTGTACGCATTCGTGTGGTTGGTTTAATGTCCAATAAAGTAAACTGAGTGCGAAACTTGGTCACAATCGCATTAATTGTTTGCTCACTTGGTCGATTATGTAGACCATAAATCGGACGTAAAGCGCGAAACACATTTCGAACCGAACACTGATTTTGGTAATAAAATTCAATGATTTGCAAGCGTTGCTCGTTAGTAAGTCTATTCATGATGAAATGTCAAAGCATACTGAGCATCTTTCTCTTTGACACCATGTCTGAAATCCCACGTGATCTGTCAAATACTAATGCATGAAAATCCTAACCTCAAAAAAATCACCCTTTATATGCCATTGTGAAAATTTCAACCAAATCGGATAAGAATTGCGCCCTAGAGGGACTTAAGTACCAAAATGGGGAGTTCGGTCGTTATAGATGGGTTATCATCCAATGAGCATACATTGACCGCAGGGTTACCCCAGGGCTCTGTTCTTTCGCCTTCCCGTTTTCTTATTTTCATCAACGATCTGTTGAGTCAGACATCGCATCCGATCTACTCATTTGCGGATGACGGTAATCTTTGTCATTCGTACTCATTCGACCATAGGCCGAGTATTCGAAAAATTGGGGTAAGAGGCGGGTTGTGGATGATGCACTCTGTTAGGATTTGCTGGCCATTTCTCAGTGGGGTCGAATGATCGAGGAAAGCTCAGTGCTATTTAATGTCACACAAACGATTCGCTGACCAATGTGGGTTATTTGACGCTGTTCTATCGGTACTTTCATGGTGGGTGTTCGTCTGATATTCGTCTTCTTATTCCTGATGTAAGTTGATGTTTGTCAGGGATACTAGACATTCCAGCAACTCACACCCGTTCGTATGTGGAATCGACTTGCGGCTAATGTTTTTCCCACCCACTTTGACATCCAAAGATTTAAGACAAATGTCAATAAACACTACATCCTACTATATTAGGTATTGGACTGATTCAAACCATATTCAGCACGTATATTAAAGGGCATAGAAGAACTCACTGTGTAAAATTTCAGCAAAATCGACGTTTTGCATGTAGTGTCCTGTTAGGACTTCCACCAAATGCGCCAAGTTCGGTGTAAATCGGTCTATAACCTGATATAGCTCCGATATAAACCGATCCTCCGATTTGACTTCTTGAGCCCGTGCAAGCCGCAAATTTTGTCTGACTTGGCTGAAAGTTCGCATGTAGTGTTCTGTTGTGACTTCCAACAACTGTGCCAAATACGGTCCAAATCAGTCGATAACCTGATATAGCTCCCATGTTTACCGATCTCTCGATCATCTTTTTTCGGTTCCTAAAAGCTTTATTTTTTGCTGGTTTGAAAGAAGTTTGGTATGTAGAATAAAATAATGCCCTTCAACTAAATTTATTTTAAACTCGGCCCGGTTCCCAAGACTCGGCCGGGTCGAACTTAGCACGCTTTTACTTGTTTTGCATTAACTCGTCTCGTTGCCTTGGTGTCTTGTTATCTGTTTTACTCATTTCTCAATTATCTGATACAATGTTGTATTTTTAAAAGAAGAGTTCAGTTATTGAAATACTGTATGATTGTTGGTGTGTCTTGAAAGCAGAAATGAATGGTCTTGCGCAGGCCTTTGATGTAGACACTCCAGTCATTTGGATAGACGCCAAAATTTGGATAGAAATGTTAAATAGCAAAATAAATCTGTCTTTGGTATGATTGAGGTTGATTTTTGTATTATTTAAAAAAAAATACATTTACTCCCTTTTGCATATTATGCCAGACGTACAAGTGCTTGTTTCAAATCAATCCACACATCTCATTTTTATTGATTTGTTGTTGCCACTTTGGTTCAGTTTTTTTAATTTTCTTACTTGAAAAATAACTTTTCGCGTTTCACTTCAATTTTTGGCAATGCCTATCAAAGGGAATGCCAGCCATTTAGCATTCGGGAAAAATAAACTCACAAAACAACATCTATTTCAATATGAGCCGGTTTTCCGCATATTCGAATATTATTTGTTTGACTTGTCTGCTTAACAAATTGCACCCAACGGTATCGTAATTTCAGCTTACATTCCTATCACCATCGATTGGGATTTCAGTTTTTTTTATGTCTTTCTCTCTCTCAACAAATAAGGGTGTAACTCGTCCAACTTTACATGTCTGCAAGTTCATATTGACAGAAAACAATTTGAAAATGATTTTTATGTTTCAAATTATTTTCAGTTAGTTGGGTTTTTTTGTTCAATGTGAAGTAAAAAAATTCGCGGTGTGTAGGCAGGAGCTTTGAACTGAAAACAGCTGTGATAAGAGGGGTTTTCCGTAAAAAGTATACAAAATTAACAGCATAAAATAAAAAAAAAATCGATTAGAGCAAGAAATTGCCTTTAATGTTTGGGCTTATTTTTTCCTCGAGTGTATTTATGCACAAATTTCAACTATTGGTAAAGTATTGAATTGAATTTTCTTCAATACCTAGTTAAAATTCTTCGCTAACTAGCACTGCGCACAAAGAATGCATGAGAATTCCCACCGCAAACAGTTAATAACTCAAATGGGAATTCATTGGATTTTTCACATCTTCTTTATTTTTCGCTCTCTCCCTCTCTCGCTGACTGAGGTATTGCCGCATACCTCTGACCACAAATTGATGCAACCAAATAGTCCAGTCACTCGGAGCAATATGTTGAAGTAAATGTTTCTGGCATTTTTGGTTTGGATTGGAGCTCAAGAAATGTACCACAGCCAATGCAAATTAAAGTTCGAACAGAGTGTGAGTTAAGGTAAGACCGAGCCAAAACACCCAAAAACGGGAAACACAAAACCGAGTAATTTGTTCGCCCGTTTAAAGGCGAACAAATCCAATAAGTCTGAAGAAACGGTGGAATGATTTTACAGGTATTGAAACAAAACACACAATAATTAAACGATAGGGAGTCGAAGATATGAATTTTTTATTCATAAATGCAAGAAATTTAAAATTAAATTAAAATTTCAAATTTTTTGGCTGTTAGGGAAAACGAAGAAAAATTGTGAAATTTAATGATTTTCGTCCTAACAGGCAAAAAAACATGAAATGAAAAATTCGGCAAAACCCACCTAGGATTCGAACCTAGGCACATGAAGCAATAGCGAGAGCCGTTGTCTAGCTTTCGAAATCATCAATCCAACTTCCAACAGATGCACTAAATCATGTGCTCCCATGGAAGTGGTGTAATTGTTGCAGACAAAAAATCTGTCATAAGACGAAAACATGCATTGGGTAAAAGTACAGCTAATAGACAGGGTTGACGAGCGTGGTTAATGGGGTATCAATGTAAGACAAAAAAAAACTCACAATTTTTTTTTTATATAAAAATAAAGAGCGTGCTAAGTTCGGCCGTGCAGAATCTTATATACCCTCCACCATGGATAGCATATGTCTAGTTCTATGCGCGATATCTATTTCTAGGCAAACAAAGAATATTGAATAAGAACTGTTATGTTATTGGAGCTATATCAAGTTATAGTTCGATTCGGACCATAAATGAATGCTGAACATTGTAGAAGTCATTGTGTAATATTTCAGTTCATTCGGATAAGAATTGCGCCTTGTAGGGGCTCAAGAAGCAAAATCGGGAGATAGGTTTATATGGGAGCTGTATCAAGCTATAGATCGATTCAGACCATATTAGACACGAAAAAATTTCTGCCAAATCGGATGAGAATTGTGCCCTTTAGAGGCTCAAGAAGTCAAAATCTCAGATAGGTTTATATGGCAGCTATATTAGGTTATGTTCCGATTCGCGCCATACTTAGGACGGTTGTTGGAAGTCATAACAAAACACCTCATGCGAAATTTCAGCCAAATCGGATGAGAATTGCGCCCTCTAGAGGCTCAAGAAGTCAAGATCCAAGATCTATATATCAGGTTATAGACCGATTTGTGCCATACTTAGCACAGTTGTTGGTAGTCATAACAAAACACCTCATGCGAAATTTCAGCCAAATCGGATGAGAATTGCACCCTCTAGAGCCTCAAGAAGTCAATATCCAAGATCGGTTTATATGACAGCTATATCAGGTTATAGACCGATTGGCGCCATACTTGGCACAGTTATTGGAAGTCATAGCAAAACACCTCATGAAAAATTTCAGCCAAATCGGATGAGAATTGCGTCCTCTAGAGACTCAAGGCGCCCTCTAGAGGATCAAGAAGTCTAGAACCCAGATCGGTTTATATGACAGCTATACCAGATTATGAACCGATTCGAACCACACTTCGCATAGGTGTTGGAAGTGATATCAAAACACTATGTGCACAATTTCAGTCTAATCGGATGAGAATTGCGCCCTCTAGAGTCTCAAGAAGTCAAGACCCAAGATCGGTTTATATGGCAGCTATATCAAAACATGAACCGATTTGAACTATACTTAACGAAATTGTTGGAAGTGATTTTAAAATACCATGTGAAAAATTTCAGTCAAATCGGACGAGAATTGCGCCCTCTAGAAGCTCAAGAAGTCAAGACCCAAGATCGGTTTATATGGCAGCTATATATATATGGACCGATTTGGCCCATTTACAATCCCAACCGACCTACACTAATAAAAAGTATTCGTGCAAAATTTCAAACGGCTGGATTTACTCCTTCGAAAATTAGCGTGCTTTCGACAGACAGACGGACGGATCGACCTAGTCGACTTAAAATGACAAGACGATCAAGAATATATATACTTTATGGGGTCTGAGAAGCATATTTCGAGGTGTTACAAACAGAGTGACGAAATGGGTATACCCCCATCCTATGGTGGAGGGTATAACAAAAAAAAACGGAAATCCGATTACAAATGCACCTTTTATGGGACCAAGACCTTTAGTAGAGAGATCGCCAAGATTTTTAATCGACAGATCGGATGATCCTAATCTGCCATGATCTGGGCGATCTTCAAGAAGGATATCGACGGGCCTAACACAACTCACTGCCCAAAATTTCAACGAAATCGGACAAAAACTACCAGTTTTAATGGCCCAAGATCTTTAGTCGAGAGATCGGATTATATGGCAGCTATATCCAAATCTCGACTGATGTGGGCCAAATTAAAACAAGGCTAATCGTGAGACCGGTTTATATGGGAGCTATATCAGGCTGTAGACCAATTTGGATCTTACTCAGCACAGTTGTTAGAAGTCATAAGAGAACATTATGTGCAAAATTTCAGCCAAATCGGATGAAAATTGAGACTTCCAGGGGCTCAAGAAGTCAAATCGGGAGATCGGTTTATATGGGAGCTATATCAGGTTATAGACCGATTTGGACCATACTATGCACAGTTGATAGAAGTCATAGGAGAACATTATGCAAAATGCAAAATTTAAGCCAAATGGTCAAAAATTTAGGCTTCCAGAGGCACAAAAAGTTAAATCGGGAGATCGGTTTATATGAGAGCTATATCAAGTTATAGACCCATTTGGACCTTACTCAGCACAGTTGTTAGAAGTCATAAGAGAACATTATGTGCAAAATTTCAGCCAAATCGGATGAAAATTGAGACTTCCAGGGGCTCAAGAAGTCAAATCGGGAGATCGGTTTATATGGGAGCTATATCAAGTTATGAACCAATTTGGACCGTACTTGGCACAGTCGTTGGAGGTCATAACAGAACACTATGTCCAAAACTCCAGCGAAATTGGAAAAAATTTGTGGCTTCCAGGGGCTCAAAAATTCAAATCGGGAGATCGGTTTATATGAGAGCTATATCAAGTTATAGACCCATTTGGACCTTACTCAGCACAGTTGTTAGAAGTCATAAGAGAACAATATGTGCAAAATTTAAGCCAAATCGGATGAAAATTGAGGCTTCCGGGGGGGCTCAAGAATTTATGGTGAAGGAATCCTTGAGGAGCTTCAAACCATTTAAGTCACCCGGACCTGATGGAAAGTTTCCGGCGTTGCTACAGAAGGAGGCAGACTATATGGCGGCTTACCTGGCCAATATTTTCACAGCGTGCCTGAGACTTGCATATATTCCGAAAGCCTGGCAGGAGGCAAGGGTGGTGTTTATACCCAAGCCCTGTAAGGCAAGTTATGTGACACCAAAGGCCTACAGACCCGTAAGCCATTCGTCCTTTCTACTCAAAACCATGGAACGTATTGTGGACACCAAGATAAAGAGTAGGACATTCAGCGATCTGCTCAAATACAAACAGCATGCCTATGGAAAGGAAGGGAAGGTCGGTGGAGACTGCCCTGCACGAGGTTTTGCATAAAATGGAAGAATCCTTCGATGCCAAAACTCACACACTCGAGGTTTGCATTGACATCGAGGGGGCTTTTAACAATCCTTAGACCAGTATCGGGTGGATATACACATAAGGGAGAAAGTGGAGCATAAATATAAGGGAAAAGTGGAACGTCACAGGGGGGCATTTATCGCCACTCCTATGGGTGATCACCAAAAATTACCTATTACGGATGCTGACTGAGGTGGGATGTGAACCCGTCTGCTGCGCTGACGATGTTATAATACTTCTAAGGGGTAAGGATCTGAACCAGCTATGCAGTTGGGCCGAAAGGGTCTTGCATATGGCATACGAGTGAGCCAGACTCAGAGCTCTCAACTCAATGTTTACCCAGAGAAGACTGAAATATGCCTGTTCACGAGGAAGACGAAGGTGGGCCAATATAACGCACCACGTTTCCTCAATAAGACGACTTCGATATCTGACAAGGTCAAATACTTAGGTGCGATATTGGACAGGTAACTGATTTAGAAGAGTCACATTCAGGCTCACAGATGTTGGACACTATGTAGACGGGTCGTTGGCTCGAAATGGGGCCTGAATCCGAGGATAGTCCACAGGCTCTACAGGAGCGTGATTAGACCAATACTTACTTACGCCTTAGTAGTTTGGTGGACTACTATGGAAAAAAAAGTGCCACGTTAGGACCATACAACAGGTTCAAAGAACATGTTGTCTTGGCATAGGCGAAGCGATGAGGGCCACTACTGACTAGGGCACTGGAGACTATTATAGATATTCGACCTATTGACATACAGATTAAGTGTGAGGCAGCCACTAGGTTATGGGAATTAAGGCGATGGGAGAATGGATTGAGGATGGGAGCAGCTCATACCATCGCGATATAATCAACAACGATCAACAACATCGAGTGTGAACATCTTTAAGGACAGTAAAATTGTCTTTAAGGGCAATAACAACCAGGACGGTAAGGTCACGAACAGTCTTGCAGTGTAAGAAGGAGATTAACACCTTCTCTAAGAATGGCAAAATCCGCATCGTTTGGGTGACGGGCCATAACGGAATGAAAGGGCAGACGATTTGACGGTGAAGGTCAGAGGACTGCCGTTAATAAACATGGTTAACCCTAAGCCTTTCGGATCGACGCAGTCCGTGTTAAGGGCCTGGGCCACGAATGCGCATGCAACCCTGTGATACTGCGAAATGGTCGGTAGGACGGCGAAAATCCTATGGGGGGATCCAGATCGTGACAAGGTGAGGCTATTAATGAAAGGAGGTAAGTAGGAGGTCAGTCTAGCTTTCGGTATCATAACGGGACACATAGGACTATGAGCTCACTTATGTAAAATCGGTGTGGCAAGTGATAGCATGTGTAGAAGACGTATGTAGGGAAGAGAATAAGACGTTGGAGCATTTCCTTTGCCATTGTCCGGCTTTCGCGTCTAACAGACACAGGCACTGAGGTGGGGACATAATAACAGACATGAACCTTCTTATGGGCGTGGTATTGAAAATAATTAAGGATTTTTTAGGTGGCATGGAATTCCTAACTTAGATTTTCCTTTCCGAGGTTACTTTTTTGTATTAAGAGCGCACAACAAGCAGATTCTGGCATATGTGTATGTCCAAAGTGGCATGGGCGGATTAACATTCACATCCTTTTTTCAACCTAACCTAACCTATTCTAAAAATGCGATTCATGGTGCAGGGTACTTAAGATGCGGCCCCGTCGAACTTAGTTCACTTTTACTTGCTACTATTGGGTTGCCCAAAAAGTAATTGCGGATTTTTTTAAAAGAAAGTAAATGCATTTTTTATAAAACTTAGAATGAACTTTAATCAAATATACTTTTTTACATTTTTTTCTAAAGCAAGCTAAAAGTAACAGCTGATAACTGACAGAAGAAAGAATGCAATTACAGAGTCACAAGCTGTGAAAAAATTTGTCAACGCCGGCTATATGAAAAATCCGCAATTACTTTTTTAGCAACCCAATACTATTAAGTTAGGCTGATGCTCCGACAAGGCTCTTTCCGGGCAAGATCCGTTTGATCTTATCCTGATGAGTTTTCTTATGTATTAACGCGTAGTTGAGAAAGCAGTGGCACCACTGTTCCTCAATGCCCTGTATATTTGCGGTGTGGATGATTTCCACTGTCGAAGTAGCTACATTTTACTGATAACGCAAAAGTTTGAGCCTATTCTCACCGAGTGGTCAACGCAAATAGGTCTGATTGGGTCCCCTATAGAAGTCTTCTCTTCTCCATCTCTTGTGATCCAGTTAAGCAAAGGATGATTGCTTTTCAGTTAAGTCTTCTGTAACAACTGCTTGGACATTTCCTGTGTTCCCAACCCCATCGCTTTTTTACACCTTCAACTTCACCTTATTGAAGCTGTAGAACAACACAACCCTCCTACACTTTTTTAAGGTTTTGAAGCGATTTGACCCATTTACAAATGTGGAGGAGGTCACACAAAGGGTCTTTTGTGCAAAAAGGCAAAATTTTTCTCAAATTTCTTGAAAGCTTTCAAAAAAAAAATCGAATTTCTCATCTACTTTTCACAAGAACTCGTATCACATTTCCACCCTTTTGCAATCCATGTTACTAGTCACCCAAAATTACCACCACTGTCATTCATTAAAGTTTGGAATTGGAAAATTACATTTTTATTAATGCCGACGAGTGATTTAAACAATTCATTAAAATCCAACTACATTTTCCACAATTCGATTCGGCGATATATTAAATGATGAAAATGAGTTCAAGGGAATGTTGACTGAGGGCGCCCTCGCCGCACACCATGCCTGGGTCAATCAGGCGACAGACAGATGCAAACCACGGCATACACACATATGGACATAATTGAAGTGCACCTAATAGGCGAATAATGTTTATATTTGCATGGAGACCTTCTGTTGCCTGGGGCCACGAGAATGGTGGCTGGTTGGTCGACTGGCTGGTCGACTGGCTAGCGTTTGTTCCATGTTGTTGTCGCTGACGTTGCTGCGATGGTGATGCGATTCAATTGTATTTCATTTAAACGAATAAAATGAAAGTTATTATTGTAACCTTAGGCCCATTGAATTGGCTTTGTCTGCCCTATCAGCCATGGTAGCATCCTTGCCATTATCATTGAGTCCTTTGTGCAGCAATATTCCCATTTGCTAACATTCCCATTTTTTTCTGTGAAAACAATTCGCATGTATTGCAAGCGCGGCCACACATCAATACATCAGTACATCAGTAATAATGGGATTTTCCAATAAATTCAACCAAGCATAAGTGTTTGCAGGTTTCCGCACACCACTAATATTACATTTGGTCGATAATTAACTTTTTAGTAATTTTTTAATTTTTTTTTTTTTGCTTTTTTTCATTTTATGACAACCATGGTCATGGGCAATGGCTAAAGTGGACATTATAAGCTCATTGGGAATTCTGTGAATTCTGTGCTGTGTGCAAGCAAAAACAAAAAAGGCAAGGTTACACTATTATTAAGTTGGCATGTTCTTGATTTTAATAGAGTACTAATCTGGGGAAACCAAAGGGACAGTCTGCAATAAGCCTCCAGGTAATACCTGCAGACACCAAAAAAGAACGAGGGCACATTTTACATGGGCTAATACAGACAAGTCGCTAGAAAGCTAAATCGAAATTTGGGTCGATATGGACCAAACTCGGCACGGACATTGAGTGGTCTAATAAATACAACTCACTGTTCACTTTTGGTTCAATTTTGATCTTTTTGGCAGCTATATCCAAATATAGACCGATCTGAACCACATAGGACTCGAATGCCGAAAAGCCTAACATAAGTCACTGTGTCAAATTTCAGGGAAATCGGATAATAAACGAGCTTTTAATAGTCTCAAGACCTTAAATCGTGAGATCGGTCTTGATGGCAGCAATCTGGAATGATCTGGGCAGTCTTCAAGAAGGATATCGAGGGGGCCTACACAACTCACACTCTCAAATTTCAGCGAAATCGGACAAAAAATTAGCATTTTATGGGCTCAAGACCTTAAATCGAGAGATCGGGCTATATGGCAGCTATATCAAAATCTGGACCAATCTGAGCCAAATTGAAAAAAAAGATGTCGAAAGAAAAAAAGATGTCATTGTCCCAAATTTCAACAAAATCGGACAATAAATGAGCCTTATATGGGCCTCAGACCTTAACACGAGAGATAGGTCTATATGGTAGCTATATCCAAATCTAAACCGATCTGGGCGGTCTTCAAGAAGGATATCGAGGGACTTAACACCACTCACTGTCCCGAATTTCAGCGAAATCGGACGAAAAATGAGCATTTTATGGGCTCAAGACCTCAAATCGAGAGATCGGACTATATGGCTGCTATATCCAAATCTGGACCGATCTGAGCCAAATTGAAAAACAAAGATGTCGAAAGAAAAAAAGATGTCATTGTCCCAAATTTCAACGAAATCGGCAATAAATGAGCCTTATATGGGCCTTAGACCTTAACTCGAGAGATAGGTCTATATGGCAGCTATATCCAGATCGGGACCAATCTGGGTCATCTTCAAGAAGGATATCAAGGGGCTTAATACCACTCACTGTCCCGAATTTCAGCGAAATCGGACGAAAAATTAGCATTTTATGGGCTCAAGACCTTAAATCGAGAGATCGGATTATATGGTAGCTATATCAAAATCCTGACCGATTTGAGCCAAATTGAAAAAAAAAGACGTCAAAAGGCCTAACATAACTCATTGTTCCAAAATTCAACGAAATCGGACAATAAATGCGCCTTATATGGGCCTTAGACCTTAACTCGAGAGATTGGTCTATATGGCAGCTATATCCAAATCTAGACCAATTTGGGCCGTCTACAAGAAGGATATCGAGGGGGTTAATACCACTCACTGTTCCAAATTTCAGCGAAATCAGACAAAACATGCGCATTTTATGGGCTCAAGACTTTAAATCGAGAGATCGGACTATATGGCAGCTAAATCAAAATTTGGACCTATTTGAGCCAAATTGAAAAGAAGATGTCGAAGGACCTAAAATTAATCATTGTCCCGAATTTTAAAGAAATCGGACAATAAATGCGCCTTATATGGGTCTTAGACCTTAACTCGAGAGATTGGTCTATTTGGCAATTATATCCAAATCTGGACCGATCTGGGCCGTCTTCAAGAAGGATATCGAGGGGCTTAATACCACTCACTGTCCCGAATTTCAGCGAAATCGGACAAAAAATGCGCATTTTATAGGCTCAAGACTTTAAATCGAGAGATCGGACTATATGGCAGCTAAATCAAAATTTGGACCGATTTGAGCCGAATTGAAAAGAAGATGTCGAAGGACCTAAAATTAATCATTGTCCCAAATTTCAACGAAATCGGACAATAAATGCGCCTTATATGGGCCTTAGACCCTAACTCGAGACATGGGTCTATATGGCGGCACTATCCAAATCTGAACCGATCTAGGCCTAATTGAAGAGGTATGTCGAGTGGCCTAACACATCTCACTATCACAAATTTCAGCAAAATCGGATAAAACATGTGGATTTTATGGGCCTAAAACTTAAAATCGGCACATCAGTCCATATGGGGGCTATATCAAGATTTAATCCGATATAGCCCATCTTCGAACTTAACCTGCCTATGGATAAAACAAGAATCTGTGCAAAGTTTCAGCCCAATATCTCTATTTTTAAAAACTGTAGCATGATTTCAACAGACAGACGAGCGGGCGGACATGGCTAAATCGTCTTAGGAATTGGAAATGGAAATTTCGATGTGTTGCCAACGGACAGACAAATTAAATAACCCCCACCCTTCGGTGGTGGGTATAAAAAGTAACCTCGAAAAAGTAAATCTAAGTTAGGAATTACTTGCTACTTACAAAATCCTTAATTGTTTTCCATACCACACCCCTATGTTGGTTCATGTCTGGCATTGTGTACCCAACTAAGTGCCGGGGTCTGTTAGCCGCGAAAGCCGGTCAATGACATTGCAAATGTTTCAACGTATTATCATCTTCCCCACATGCCCTACACATGTTATCACCTGCCGCTACGATTTTTCGTAAGTTAGCTCGTAGTCCAATGTGTCCCGTTATGATACCAATAGCTATACTGACCTCCTTCTTGCTTCTCTTTAGTAATAGTCTCGTCTTCTCACGGTCTGGATCTCCCCATAGGATTTTCGCCGTATTACCGAGCATTTCGCTGTTCCACAGGGTTGCATACACATTCGTCGCCCACGCCCCTAACTCAGACTGCGTCGAACCGAAAGGCTTCGGGTTAACCAAGTTTATTGACGGCTGTCCTCTGGCCTTCACCGCCCAATCGTCTGCCCTTTCATTCCCCCTTCCACCGTTATGGCCAGGCACCCAAACAATGCGGATTGTGCCATCCACAGAGAAGGCGTTAATCTCCTTCTTACACTGCAAGACGGTTCATAACCTTACCGTCCTGGTTGTTATTGCCTTGATGACCATTTTACTGTCCGCAAAGATTTACACTTGAAGTCCCCGCTTTAGCACCACACCACCTCACGCATTTCGTGACGGCCCGGATCTCTGGCTGTAGGAACGTATTATGGTTAGGCAGTCTAAAACAGATATTAGTTCATGGGGTCACAATGTAGACCCCAAGGCCCACTTTATCCTCTAGCTTTAATCCATTCGTATAACATGATCTTCCAAATGGCAATAATAGGGTTCCGTCAATCCAAGACTGTCTCGCTGGCAGCAGTGACTCGAAACCTCTTCTAAATCATTCGAGTTTCCTATCGTTGCCTCGCTTATACTGCCATGAAATGACCTGCTCTTATCCTTTGTCCATTCTCTCATCGCCCAAAGTCTTATAGTCGCAGTGGCTGCCTTACACTTAGTCTGTATATCAATGGGTCGTATATCTAGAATAGCCTCCAGTGCCCTAGTGGGCGTGGTCCTCAACGCTCCGCCTATGCCAAGACAAAATGCTGTCTGAACCTGTTGTATGGTCCTAACGTGGCACTTTTTCTCCATAGCAGTCCATCAAACTTCACCGCCAAATCATCTGCCCTTTCAATCCCTCTCACTCCTCTCTCACTCCGGCCAGGCACCCAAACGATGCGGATTTTACCATCCTCAGAGAAGGCGTTAATCTCCTTCTTACACTGCACGACTGTTCGTGATTTTACCTTCCTGGTTGTTATTGCCTTATGGCCATTGTTCTGTCGGTAAATATGTTCACACTCGACGATCTCGTGTTAGCACCAAACCACTTCACGCATTCCGTCATTGCCCGGATCCCCGCCTGCAGGACCGTATTATGTCCGGGCAGTCTAAAACAGATCTCTGCCCATGGGTTCTCAATGTAGACCCCCAGGCCCACTCTGTCCTCTCGCTTTGATCCATAACATGGATGTAACATGATAACATGATCTTCCAGATGGTAATACTGGGGTGCCATCAATCCAAGACTGTGCTACTGGCAGCAGTGCCTAGCAGTCGACCTCAAGTGTTGTCTCAGGTATCCGATCGGAAACCTCTTCCATTCCTTCCAAGTTTCCTATCGTCGCCTCGATTATATTGCGATGGTATGAGCACACTTAATCTGTATCTCAATATCTCGGATATCTAAAATACTCTCCAGTGCCCTAGTGGGCGTGGTCCTCATCGCTCCGCCTATGCCAAGACAACATGTTCTTTGAACCTGTTGTATGGTCCAAACGTGGCACTTTTTCTCCATAGCAGTCCACCAAACTACTGAGGCGTAAGTAAGTATTGGTATAATCACGCTCCTGCAGAGCCAGTGGACTATCCTAGGATTCAGGCCCCATTTCGAGCCTACGGCCCGTCTACATAGAGTCCAACACCTGTGAGCCTTCTCAATACGCTCCTGAATGTGACACTTCCAATTCAGTTTCCTGTCACAACTAAGAATTTGCCTTTGTCGGATATCGAAATCGTCTAATTGGGGAAACGTGGTGCGTAAAATAGGCCCACCTTCATCTTTCTCGTGAACAGGCATATTTCAGTCTTCTCTGGATTAACATTGAGACCTCTGGTTCTAGCCCATTCATATGCCATATGTAAGAGCCTTTCGGCGCTTCTGCATAGCTTATTCGGATCCTTACCTCTTAGAAGTATTATAACATCGTCTGGGTAGCAGACCGGTTCAAATCCCTCCTCAGTCAGCATCGATAAAAAGTCACTTGTGGTGGTCTACAAAGAGGGGCGATAAAATGCCCCTCTGTAGCGTGCCTTGTGCCACTTTCTCCCTTATATTTATGCCAAGGGACATACAATTTATCCACCTGTTCCTTAGCATATGGTTTATCCAGTCTCTAAGGACCGGGTCCACCCGGTACTGGCCTAAGAGTTGGATCAATGTGTCGGTGCGCACATTGTTAAACGCCCCCTCGATGTCAATGCATACCGCCAGTGTGTAGGTTTTGGCATCGAAGGATTCTTCTATGCACAACCTCGTGGAGGGCAGCCTCCACGGACCTTCCCTTGACATAGGCATGCTGTTTGTATTTAAGCAGTTCGCTGGATGTCCTACTCATTATCATGGTGTCCACAATACGTTCCACGATTTTGAGTAGAAAGGACGTAAGGCTTATAGGTCTTTAGGCCTTTGGTGTCGCATAACATGCCTTGCCAGGCTTAGGTATAAATACAACCCTTGCCTCTTGTCAGTCTTTCGAAGTATATACAAGTCCTAGGCAGGCTGTTAAAATAGTGGCCATATAAGGCGTCAGATATTCGGCCTCCTTTTGTAGTAATGCCGGAAATATTCCATCCGGTCCGGGTGACTTCAATGGTTTGAAGCTCCTCAAGGTTTCCTTGATCATATATGCCGTTATGATAAACCTTCGATCGACCTCATTATTCCAACATTCCGGTGTCTCACTGAGTCACGTCGTATCCTATGGAAAATGAGTTTTCATTAAAAGCCTCAACATGTCCTTCGTCTGATTTCCTTTCTCGAAATGAACAACTATTTTCGAAAGACTCCACTAGGTCAGTCGTAATCCTGTAGACACTGTCCTCAATCGAAATTATCTTGCCCAAGTCTTTTTCTGAGTTTGTCTTCCAAATTTTGTTCAGTTGGGTTTCAACTTATTTCGAAAGATTATAAGATTCGGCGCTAGCCGTGCTATTCTTAAACTGATGTAGCGGTCAGAGAAGAGTTGTTCCATGGAGACCCTCCAATACTTAACCTCATCGAATAGATTTTTCGAACATATTGTCATATCAAAAACCTTCTCCCGAATTCTATTAACAAAGGCTGCGTTGTTACCAATGTTAAGTGTTATTAGGTCGTTAATATTCAAAAATTCTGCCAAGCCTTGGCCCCGCTTATTAAAGTTGGTACTACCCCATGAAATGTTGTGAGAGTTCGCATCGCACCCTACTAGTAGCTCATTTCCTGCAGGTTTTGCTTTCCTCCGCTGTAGCTACGATGCAGGTGGCGGTGTCGAAGATTCGAAAGGCTCATAAGGTGATAACAGGTCTGCTCCACCGTCTCCCTGTCTTACCACTATTGCATCCGACGTTGACATCTCTGGGGAAAATATATAATTCAAATTTTTACGACAAATAACGTAGGTCCTCGGCCGAGTACCAGTGTTAGCATAGAATAATTGGTAGTTGATGTGGTTCAGTCCAGAAACTTTGTTTCGGGCTCCTGAATTAAGGCAATATGAATCTTGCTGATTTCCTTCAACAGAGCGTGAGTAGCAGCCTCGCTCCGGTAGAAGTTTATCTAGATTACCTCATTCATTGGTCCTCCAGTAGATGGACATCTTGGGAGTAGGTGAGAATCTCATCGTCTGCTGCCTGTTCTTTAGGCTTCATTGACTTTTATGTCACTGCACCGCCCGATGTCATTGAATTAGTTTCCTTGCCTTGTATTCCGAATCTTTATAAAGCCGGTAATGGTTCCATGGTCGGGTACTTGTTCGTTAGGCTGTATCGAGTTTTCAGTCTTTGTAGTGCCTTATGTTTCAATACTGGGATCTTTGCCCATCTTAATCTTCCAAATCATAAGTAAATGGGCTTCTTGGGAAAAGGTTATGGTCTTATTGTCGGCTCCCTGTTCGTTGGACTGCATTGAGTCGCTGCGCTGCCTAATGTTTCAATATTAGGATCTTTACCCATCCCAGTATTCCGAATCTTCCAGTGATGGGTCCGTCGTCGGGTCCTTTTTGTTAGGATGTGTTGGGTCTCTCGCCCCTGCACTGCCTAATATTTAAGTATTAGGATGTTTGTTTATCCTAGCCTTTCCAATATTGAGAGAGGCCGTGATTGTCACCTGCTACTGCACGGCCTGTTGACTTCAAACGAGAATTTCTGCCTGTTCTAGTCTTACCAATCTTAAAAGAGACAGCTTTGCTCCCGTAGTGCGCTATGTCTTTAATTTTAGCCAAACTCGTCACGGAGATTTGATTAATGCCAACCACAAAGAGAGTTCCTTCCTCCTTCTCCTCCCTGTGGAAGACCTCCCAATTCTCCGCGACCAAACCTTGGTTTTGCTTGCCCAACAATCCCAACATGCGTTCCGTCGCAAATTTACTGCCCCATCCCCTGATAAAGAAGGGATATCTATCTTTCTCACCTGGTCGAGCTTTGCGCCCTCCCAGGGAGCGTGGATACCTCTGACGAGCTGTTTGATGGTATCAATAAATTCCGCCGACGCAAAACTCGGCGTAAAGATGTCCCCTCTAAACCCTCTACAGAGTTCCACACATGTTCAAAAATCCTATCGTTAACCAAACTCGTCACGGAGACTTAATCAATGCCAACCACAAAGGGAGTTCCTTCCTCCTTCTCCTCCCTGTGGAAGACCTCTCACTTTTCTGCGATCAAACCTTGGTTTTGCTTGCCCAAGATTCCTAACATGCGTTCCATCGCAAATTTGCTGCCCCATCCCTTGATGGAGACCGTCTCACCAGGTCGAGCTTTGCGCCCTCCTAGGGAGCGTGGATACCTCTGACGAGCTGTTTGACGGTATCAATAAATTCCGCCGACGCAAAACGCAGCGTAAAGATGTCCCCTCTATACTCGCAGCTCATCATTTGTATGGGTGGACCCTCCACAGAGTTCCACACATGTTCAAAAATCCTATCGTTAACCAAACTCGTCACGGAGACTTAATCAATGCCAACCACAAGGGGAGTTCCTTCCTCCTTATCCTCCCTGTGGAAGACCTCTCACTTTTCTGCGACCAAACCTTGGCTTTGCTTGCCCAAGAATCCCAACATGCGTTCCGTCGCAAATTTACTGCCCAATCCCCTGATGAAGACCGTCGCCTTTGTGAGCTGGGGGATATCCATCTTACTCACCTTTGGGCCCTCCCAGGGAGCGTGGATACCTCTAAAGAGCTGTTTGACGGTATCAACACATTCCGCCGACGCAAAACGCAGGGTAAAGATGTCCCCTCTATACTCGCAGCCCATCATTTGTATGGGTGGACCCTCTACAGAGTTCCACACATGTTCAAAAATCCAATCGTAAACCAGATGCTCCACTTGGGACCGATGATCTGGTGGAATCCTACCAGATGCACAGCCGATTTTGATGACTGCATAAGTCAGCTCATCTCTGTTGTGCTTCCTTACCACTCTGGCGTAAGAGGACGGCTCCTTGCCATTCTCAGCGACCATCTTCCCCTTCCGTGATGGCTGTGGTCTCAGTTTGGAAGTCTCAGTCCTCCATGAAGACTCAGGGGCCGTACGCGCTTCCTTCGTTCCTATTTTGACTTTATCTACCTCCGCAGGACACTGTCTGGGGTCTCCATTGGGGAATGGCTGGCTTGGTTTTCCCAGAGTACTTAAAACTGGGGAGCTCTTTATCTTCTTCAGCTTTTTTGGCAGTGTTATGCTCTTCGGGAGTTCTGATTCTTCTTCCAGCTTCCGTAGAAGTGCTTGGAATGTCAGTTCTATCCATTCCAGCATCCTGCACTTTCGCTCGATTGCGCTGCCGGTACATACTCCTCTGTCTCCTTCGTCGTGCACCGGCTCGCTTTCTCGGCCTGTTTGTGAGCTTAGCAAAGCCATGGCTCAATTCTGCCGTCATCCTGATGCCCTCATCGTCTGAATCCGAGTCAGAAACACCACCTATACTTAAAGGCTGGAGACGAACTGTTCATCCCTCTAGTTTATCCGTCTCTTCCTCATTAATTAGTCTGACGACTAGTTGTGCGCCTGAAGCATTACTTTCGACTGCAGGTGCCAAGGCACCCACACCTATAGGAGGGGAGGACAACACGCTACGGTCTGACGCCACCACCGCAGATGTCGAGTCTTTGGAGTCCATTTCTTGCCTACTCCAAAAGGCGTTAACATTTTTTGTAATGGGTTGTACCTATTCCGAGATAAGGATTTATATTTCTTTTCTTTGGGGAGCGAAATAAAAACAAGACGGCTCTACTCAACGGCTACAATGGATATCTTTTCATATCTTGAGTAAATGGGCTTCTTGGGAGTAGGTTATGGTCTCATCGTCGGCTAACTGTGCGTTAGGCGGCATTGGGTTCTCTGTCACTGCACTGCCTGATGTTTCACCATTATGATCTTTTCCCATCCTAATCATCCTAATTTCGAGAAAGTCGTTGATGGTTCCGCCGTCGGGTCCCATGACTGTAGTTAGAAATGCACTTAAATTTCTTCTTCAAGTGTATTTAAAGTTTTTAAATAACATTTAACCATATTCCATTTAGCCAGGCAAATGACCACACATTGTTAATTGTCCATGGCATTGCAAAATATTTTGCATAGCAATATTAAACTGCAATGTTTCGTTTTAAATTCCCTCCACTTGGCCGCTTTTAATGAAGCCACCCTATTGGCCTGACATTGCAAAATTAACCGACAAATATGCAATGTCCACGGCATGGACTTAAACCTCAAATGCGCTCTGACAACTTATTAATTGGACTTTTAAAACATTTCGGACAGCTCAGATAAACCCAAAACAGTTTTCCAGATCCGGATGATGTCTGGTTCGCTAGGAAATCGAAAACAAATGCACACAGTGTGGTTATCAATTCAATGGAGGACAATTTTTTTAAAGCAAGGAAAAAAAATTGGACAATACATCCGATTTGCCTCATTGATGATTATTTATGCAAAGTTAACATTGAATTTATTTGTATACGTTGCAGCAATTGAAGAGCTCTGTATGCGTCTCTCTCTGGCTGTATCAAAAGGAAATCCTTTAAAATATTCATATTTTTGTGGCCAACCACCGAGGCAGGCACATGGTGCGACATACATTTATTGGCCTTGTTATTGGCTCTAAATGAATTACAACACCAAAAGGGCAGACTTTGGAAAGCGGTGAGTCCCAGGAGGCTTTGGGTGGTTAGACATCACTCTGTAATATTAAACACAATTTCCGTTTCAACAATTTTATCACTTCGGCCAAGCCCCACATGCCTACATGGGTAACCACAGAACGTTTCGGTCTATTGACCTCAAACAAATCGACCTTTATGTTGGCTGGCTTAAGTGGCCTTTGCAATCCTTTATCAAACATTTTATTATTTAGGCTCTACCTTGCTCCACTCTCACACACACACCCCCCCCCCCCCCCCCCCCCCACCACTTCCCACAAAAGTGCTAAATATTTTTGCATAAATAACTCAAAATTTTTGTATTTGAAAAACGGATATTCCATTTTCCTTTGTAAATCTCAACGGAAATACCGAAAGCCCTCCGCTAAACTAAATGTAATATCAATTGAAAAGGTCAGGCCTCGCACTCGCAAGGGGGCGTTGCAGGCAGTTGGCTGGGTCATGTATTTGTGTGGTTTAAAATTAAATTACCATAATTTTTGTTTAAAGGCTGTGTTGCGTTCCAACTCCCACGCATGTCCCATAGCAATATGCCACCATTGCGACTACATTGGACAGGACATGCATGCGTAAAATAGCGAGCCTGTAGTGGTGGTCAGAATTTTGTGGGTGTTTGTACAAGGCGACAATTTTCGGCATAATTGAAATATTTATATGTCATGTTTTAATATAAACCTTAATCAGTTGTCCAATAAATGCAACTCATATTGCCCCGAAAACCTCACTGAGCCACTCAAACACAAGCGGTCGATATGAACATTTATGCATAAAATTCGATGAAACAATTATGGCAGAACTGCATGAAACACTTGTGACTACATTGACGGGTAAAATGAACAGAAATAAGTAAGAACGCAATAAATTCGGCCGGGCCTAGCTCTGTATACCCATCATCTCGGATACACCTATTAACCTCATTTTTTCCAGACCGGTTGAAATATACATTGGAAATTTGCCCATGAACATTCCATTAAGGAACTGGGACCAACTTCTCACAACTCAATTAGTGCTGTTCGATTCTATTTTAAGCTCAATCATAAGGGACCTCCTTTTTATAGCCGAGACCGAGCGGCGTGCCGCAGAGCGACACCTTTTTGGAGAGAAGTTTCTATATGGCAAAGTACCTCACAAATGTCGCCAGAATTAGGAGGGGATAACCACAGCTGAAGAGAAAAGGGGATAACCACAGCTGAAGAGAGAAGTCGTTTTACAAAATTTCTGCCAAATCGGATGAGAATTGCGCCCTCTAGAGGCTCGAGATCCCAGATCGGTTTATATGGCAGCTATATCAGGTTATGTACCGATTTCACTCATACTTGGCACAGCTATTGGAAGCCATAGCGATACACGTCGTGCAAACTTTCATTCCAATCGGAAAAGAATTGCGCCCTCTAGAGGCTCAAGAAGTCAGGACCTAAGATCGGTTTGTAGGGCAGCTATATCAAAACATGGACCGATATGGCCCATTTACAATCACAACCGACCTACACTAATAAGAAGTATTTGTAGAAAATTTCCAGCGTCTAGCTTTACTCCTTCGAAAGTTTGCGTGCTTTCGACAGACAGACGGACGGACAGACGGACATACGGACGGGCGGACAGACGCACGGCAGACGGACGGACATGGCTAGATCGACATAAAATGTCACGACGATCAAGAATATACCACACTTAGCACAGTTATTGGAAGTCGTAACAAAACACCTCATGCAAAATTTCAGTCAAATCGGACGAGAATGGCGCCCTCTAGAGGCTCAAGAAGTCAAGATCCCAGATCGGTTTATATGGCAGCTATATAAGGTTATGTACCGATTTGCGCCACACTTAGCACAGTTGTTGGAAGTGATACCAAAACACCTCATGCAAAATTTCAGTCAAATCGGATGAGAATTGCGCCCTCTAGAGGCTCAAGAAGTCAAGACCCCAGATCTGTTTATATGACAGCTATATCAGGTTATGTACCGATTTGAACTATACTTAACATAGTTGTTGGAAGTGATACTAAAACACTATGTGCAAAATGTCAGCCAAATTGCCAAATTGGATGAGAATTGCGCCCTCTACAGACTCAAGAAGTCAAGACCCAACTTTTTGATATTGGAAGGGGGGCGGACCTTCCCCTTACCCCAAATGTAAAACCCCCCAAAAAAAAAAATGTACCGACCAGGACAATATGGGATTCAAATGAAAGGTATTCAGGATTAGAATACCAATTTCATATTCAAAATTGGGTCTAAATAACTGAGGGGCCGCCCCAACCCCAAAACGCACTAAAATAGGTTAATTGGACGAGCATGACAATATGGGACACAAATGAAAGGTATTCGGGAGTAGATTACCAATAGGGTCAGGAAGAAGAAATATGCTTTATAATTTGTTGATATCAGAAGGGGGCGGACCCTCCCCCTTTACCCCAAAAATACCACCCAAAATCACAAGTGGACCGATAAAGACAATATGGATATCAAATGAAAGGTTTGGAAGAGTAGAATACGAATATGGTATTAAAAATAGGGTCCAAGTAACCAGAAAGTCGCCCTAACCCCAAATTGTCGAAAAGCAGACAAATTGAACGTCCATATCTATATGGGGCTCAAATGAAAGGTATTCGGGAGTAGATTACGAATCTGGCATCAAAAATCAGATCGAAGTATAGGGTCTCTCCACCCCACCCACCCTAAAATACAAGAATCCTTCGATGCCAAGATGTAAACATTGGCGGTATGATTTGACATCGAGGGGGCTTATAATAATGAGCGGACCCGAACACTGAACCTATCCTTAGACCAATACCGGGTGGACCCGGTTCTTAGAGATTGGATAATCCATATGCTAATAAACAAGTGAATAAATTGCGGGTCCCATGGCGTAAATTTTGGGGAGAAAGTGGCGCAGAGGATGACTCAGGGGGGTATTTTATCGCCACTCCCATGGGTGACCACAATAAATAACCTATTATGGCGGCTGACTGAGGAGGAATTTGAAACCTCCTCAAACTCTAACCAGACGATGGTATAACCTTTCGAAGGGGTAAGAATCCCAACCAGCTATGCAAAAGGGCCGAAAGGGTCTTGCAAATGGAATACGACTGGGTTAGATTTTGGAGTCTCAATGTTAACCTAGAGAACCCCGACCACATGGAAGACGTAGGTGGGCCAATTTGAAGCACCAGTTTTCTCAATAGAACAATTTCGATATCTGACAAAGTCAAACACTTAGGAGTGATCTTGGCCAGGAAACTGAATTGGAAGTGTCACATTCAGGAACGTACTGAAAAGACTCACAGATGTTGGGCACTATGTAGACGTGTCGTAAGCTCGAAATTGGGTCTAACTCCGAAGTTGGTCCACTGGCTCTACAGGAACTTGGTAGGACCAATACATTATTATGCCTCAGTACATAGGTGGGCTGCGACCCGGAAAAAGTGAAAAGTAAGGATAATACAACAGGTTCAGCTAACATGTTGTATTTGCATAGGCGGAGGTATGAGGACCATGCCCACTACGGCACTGGAGACTATTCTAGATATCTGATCCAAAGATATAAAGATTAAGTTAGAGGCAGCCACTGCAGCTACGAGACTAAAGGCGATGGGAGACGGGATGGAGGATAGGAAGAGTAGTCACACCATTGCATTGTAATCGAAGCTATGACAGGAAACCTGAAAGGAATGGAAGAGGTTTCCGATCGGATACTTTAGACGACACTTGAGGTCGAGTGCGCGACACTGCTGCCAGATGCACAGTCTTGGTTTGGCGGAACTCTGGCATAGCCATCTGGGATAACATGTGGCACAGATGGATCAAAGCTAGAGGAAAGAATGGGCTCTACATGGGTTCTACATTGAAAACCCAGGGACTGAGACCTGTTTTAGATTGCCTGACCATAATACGGTCCTGCAGACGGAAATCCGGGCGGTCACGGAAAGCGTAAGGCGGTGTGGTGCTAACCTACGATCAGAGACGTTTAGATGCCAGGCTACAGCGGAGTAAAGGGGGAATGAAAGAGCAGACGATATGGCAGTGAAGGTTAGAGGACTGCCGTCAATAAACTTGGTTAACCCTAAGCCTTTCGGTTCTATGCAGTACATGTTAAGAGCGTGGGCGACGAACGCTGTGGAACAGCGAAACGGTCAGTAGGACGACGAAAATCCTTTGGGGAGATCCGGATTGGGAGAAGACGAGGTTTTTAGTACTTAGAGTACACAACCAGCCAATTACTGGCTTAGGGGTATGACCATAATGGCATGGGGCGAATTAATATCCGAATCTTCTTTCCAAACTAACCTAATCTACTGCCTTATTTCAAAATTTTAAGAAACGTTATTTTCTAAACGTTTTTTTTTTTGTAAAATTTTTTGAAATTGAATATAAATAGGAAATTTTATATATATAAGGAAAATTTCGTCAAAATATTTAAATTATAATTTTTTTTTTAATTTTTATTTTCATGACAAGTCTTATAAAAAGTTAATTTCATAGTAATTCCAATTTCCCCGTCTATTGAGAGCTGGGTGTACCACCTACATCTGGGTGTAATTAAGTATTGAAGTGTGCGTGTGTGTGTGTGTGCATTACATATGCAAAGCAAACATGCCATACCACGATAACAATAATTCAATTAAAATGAAACACAAACCCAACAAATTGCAATAAACACGGACGAATGAGTTGTCCACTTACGCAGCCTTCGATGCGACAGTCATTGTCCTAGGACAAACATGGCCAAGTGTGATAACCGCTAGCCGTGAACTATGAAAAGGCAGGGCAGAGTTTGACATACAACCTAACTCAAGCATGCATTCTACAATTCTCCATGGTGAATATATGGTCGATGTGTATGTGCGAGAGAGAAATGAAGAGTTTTGCATGCAATTTCCGTTTCTGTTGTTTATTAGGACGGATGAGTATTAACAGTTACAACACCACACTGCAAAGTAATTTCTGATCTGCATTCGCAGCGGCAATTATGAGCGCAAGAACATTGCCTTGCATTCTAAAATGCATTCACAGTTATTAAATAAGGCCAAAAATTCCTTTCAAAAGAGCCCCAGAGGAAAAGGAGGCAAAAGAGCTCAAACTCTATGTGTGTGCGTACAAACTGATGTAGTAGTACATAAATTTTACATATTCCTTAATATAATCCAATACCAATATTATTAGGGAAGAGTGCAGTTAGTTTGGAAAGTAATGCGTGTATACAATGAAGTTTAAAAAAAAACACATTAATGGAACATGGCAGTAATAATCTTCTTATATATAACAAGTAAAAGCGTGCTAAGTTCAGCCGGGCCGAACCACCACCATGGATTGTGCAGAATTTTGGAAGCTATATCAGGATCTTTACCGATTTAAATGGTACTTAGCGCAGTTGTTGAGAGTCAAACCAGAACACTATGTTCAAAATTTCAGCCAAATCGGACAAAAATTGAGGCTTTCAGGGGCTCAAGAAGTCAAATCGTGAGATCGGTTTATATGGAAGCTATATCAGATTATATACCGATTTGGACGGTACTTAACACAATTGTTTAAAGTCATAACAGAACACTATGTGCAAAATTTTAGCCAAATCCGATGAAAATTGAGGCTTCCAGGGGCTCAAGAAGTCAAATCGGGAGATCGGTTTATATGGGAGCTATAGCAGATTATATACCGATTTGGACATTACTTGACACAGTTGTTAGAAGTCATAATAGAACACAATGTCCAAAATTTCAGCCAAATCGGATGCAAATTAAGGCTTCCAGGGGCTAAAGAAGTCATATCGGAAGATCGGTTTATATGGGAGCTATATCAGGTTCTTGGCGGATTTGGACCTTACTTAGCACAGTTGTAGGAAGTCACAACAGAACACTATGTGCAAAATTCCAGCCAAATCGGACAAAAATTGCGACTTCCAGGGGCTCAAGAAGTCAAATCGGAAGATCGATTTATATGGGAGCTATATCAGGTTCTTGGCGGATTTGGACCTTACTTAGCACAGTTGTAGGAAGTCATAACAGAAAACTATGTGCAAAATTTTAGCCAAATTGGACAAAAATTGCGGCTTCCTGGGGCTCAAGAAGTCAAATCGGGAGATCGGTTTATATGGGAGCTATATCAGGTTCTTGGCCGATTTAAAACATACTTGGCACAGTTGTTGGAAGTCATAACAGAACACTATGTGCAAAATTTCAGCCAAATTGGACAAAAATTACGGCTTCCAGGGGTCAAGAAGTCAAATCAGGAGATCGGTTTATATGGCAGCTATACCTAAATCTGAATCGAGAAGGCCCATTTGCAATCCCCAACGACCTACATCAATATTAAGTATATTTCAAGCGGCTAGCTTTATGAGTTCGACCGCTACCGTGATTTCGACAGACGGACATGGCTAGATCGAATCAGAATTTCGAAAAGATCCAGAATATATATACTTTATGGGGTCCCAGATCAATATTCTGAGGTGTTACAAACGGAATGGCAAGATTAGTAGACCACCATTGAATGGTGGTGGGTATAAAAATTAATTTGTCTTTGTTTGTTCCGTATAGACTCAAAAAGGGCTTAACCGGTTACTTTGGAATTTTCACAATTTATGTAGCTTGGTCTGACAGCAAACTATGTAATTTTTTGATATCGGAAGGGGGGCGGACCCTCCCCTTACCACAAAACTAAGACCCACAAACAAAAGTGTACCGATCGGACCAATATGGGACTCAAATGAAAGGTTTTCAAGAGTAGAGCACGAATTTTGTATTAAAAATTGGGTCCAAGTAACTGGGGGGCCGCCCCAAACCGAAAACCCCCTAAAATAGGTTTATTGGACGATCATGACAATATGGGACTCAAATGAAAAATTTTCGGTAGTAGATTAGGAATATGATCAGGACCCTCCCCCGTAACCCTAAAAAAATTACCCAAACTCAAAAGTGGACCGACAAGGACAATATAGGTACCAAATGAAAGGTATTGAGGAGTAGAATACGAATATTGTATTAACAAATGGGTCCAAGTGGCCAGAAAGTCGCCCTATCCCCAAAAAGCCTAAAAGCAAACAAATTTAACGTCCACATCAATATGGGGCTCAAATGAAAGGTATTCGGGAGTAGATTACGAATGTGGCATACAATTAGGGTTTGTTCCATAAAATGTTTGTTCCATAGAGTCAAAAACAGCTGAACTGATTTTCTTAAAATTTCACAGATTGTGTAGGTTGGTCTAGACGGAAATATAGGCTTTATAATATTGATATCTGATGGTGGCGGACCTTCCCCCTTACCACAAAAACGCCACCCATATCCGAAAGTGGTCCGATGGGCACAATAAGGGTTTTGAAATGAAAGGTATTGGAGACCAGAAAACGAATGTGGTATGGAGAGATCATGAAGAATTTTTCTCTAATAGGCGCTTAATGACTTACAAACGTAAGTGACGTTACGGATTATCAACTTTTTTAGAATAGAAGCTTGAAGAGTTACCAAACATTTTAGAGTTCAAACAAATAAAACATTTAATTAAATAGAATTATTAGTACTTACCTACCATTGCAATTTTCAGTGTTTTTTGCACTGTTCAACATTTCTAAAATAAAAGAAAAATATAAAAAGTTTTAAAAATATATTGACTGAATATTATAAATTTTTTTTTTAACTTGGAATCAAGGCTTCTAGTCTTTATTAAAATTTTTTTCATATTTTACTTTTATACCCTCCACCATAATGTCGTCATCTGTTTGTAACTCCTCGAAATATTCGTATCAGACCCCATAGAGTATAAATATTCTTGATCGTCATGACATTTTATGGCAATCTAGCCATGTCCGTCCATCTGTCTGTCGCAAGCACGCTAACTTTCGAAGGAGTAAAGCTTAAATTTTGCACAAATACTTGTTATAGGTGCAGGTCGGTTGGGACTGTAAATGGGCCATGTCGGCCCATGTTTTGATATAGCTGCCATATAAACCGATCTTGGATCTGACCTCGTGAGCCATTACACTGTGCAATTTTTATCCGACATTTTGCATGAGATGTTTTATTATGATTTCCAACAACTGTGCTAAGTATGCTTGGAATCGGTCTATAACCTGATATAGGTGTTATATAAGCCGATCTGGGGTCTTGACTTCTTGAGCCTCTAGAGGTTTATAAACTCCTATCCGGTTTAGCTGAAATTTTGCGTGACGTGTTCCGTTATAACTTCCAACTACTGTGCACATTTCCCGGGAAATTCTGCAAGAACAGGATGTCACTGGTGTGTATTCTTCCGGGCTCTTATGGAAATTGTGTCTGAGCCGAAAATCCTTTAGGTGATAAGAAGTTTCGACCCCTTTAAGTCACCAGGCCCTGATGAAGTATCACTGGTTGAATTACAAGCTGTGTCTGATATGCTGATGATGTGGAAAATACGGTTAGGGAAAAGTTTCCCAGCACTCTAAGAGATATATTGGTTGCACTCTAAGAGATATATTGGTTGTGGTCTGGTGGACGGCGCTTCAAAAGTCCACCTACTGCTTAATACTCAACCGGATCTAAAGGATGGCTTGTTTGTGAGTCACAGCCCCACTGAGGACGATACCGTCTGATGCACTGATTTTAATCTAATGCCTCTAGACATTGTGGCTAGACAAATTGTTGCGACCACTGCCGTGAGGCTTAGGGAGTGTTACCTTTGATACAATATCCGATTTTCTAGGCAGTGTGGATTACACCCTACCTCAGCCGACTTTTGATAACCAGTACTGTACCATTATTCCTGAAAGAACCGATTGGAACTACGATTATCCCTGATAATAAAAGTAACATAGAGTTCTATACGGATGGTTCCAAACTGGATGGCCTAGATGGGCTTTGGGTGTACTCTAAATATCTAGAACAGTTCATATTAAAAATGTTACCCGACCACTGCAGTGGGTATCAAGCGCAGATTCTTGCAATTAAGGAAGTGGTGGAATGGCTAAGATATAATGTCATTACGATTGCAAATTTTACCCATGAACATTCCACTAAGGAACAGGGGCAAACTCTTCACCTATCAATCAGTGCAGTCCGATTCAAGTTTAAGTTCAATGATAAGGGGCCTCCTTTTTGTAGCCAAGTCCGAACGGCGTGCCGCAGTGCGACACCTCTTTGGAGAGAAGTTTTTTTAAACGTTTTTTTTTTACATGGCATAGTACCTCACAAATATTGCCAGCATTAGGATGGGATAGCCACCGCTGAACATTTTTTCTGATGGTCTCGCCAGAAATCGAACCCAGGTGATCAGCGTCATAGGCGGATATGCTAACCTCTGCGCTACGGTGACCTCCAATGTCATTACCACTATTGGCATAAATAACTTCTCAGACAGTCAGGCAGCTATCGACTTTCGCAGATCTCTCAACGAGATGGCTGAACAGTTCAAAATTCATCTGTTCTGGGTTCCGGGCCACAGAGATATCCCAGGAACTTGTAAAGCGGGCGAGCTTGCGAGACTAGGAACTACCTTACACATTACAGGGAAACTGAGGTCTGTGGGTATGCGTCTAGCGACATATAAGCTATGTTTTCAGGACCAGGCCCGAAGGACAACGAATGATAGATGGTCACAAAGAGGAGGCTGTGAGCATTTCAAAACATTGTGGCCTAATCAAGATCTGAAGAGGTCTTTGATGTCACTGACAAGAACACACGTCTCAGTCATTGTGTCCGTCATGACAGGTCACTGTCTAATCGGAAAATATGCTGACAGACCGAAGGTAGCCAGCAACGACTTTTGCAGAAGCTGTGAGGACATCGAAGAAGAAGAGAGTATAGAACACTTTTTGTGTGTGTGTCCCACTAGCAGTCAGAAGAAGTTCCACCTTAGATTTTTATTTATTTGAGAACCTATCTGATTTAGCGAGTTGTTGGGCTATTCTAAGGCAATCTGGATGGTACAACGGTAAAAATTAGAAGGCATCTTCCTTCTTCTGCTCATACCACAGGAGCAGGAGCACATTGAACGAAAACGTCTAAGTGAATCTGATGACAGACTGCCACTTAAACCTAACCTAATCTAACCTATGGTCGGACCATAACTTGATATAGCTCCAATAGCATAGCAATTCTTTTTTTTTATCCTTTGTTTGCCTTAAAAGAGAAACCGGGAAAAGAATGCGATCCATGGTGGATGGTATTTAAGATTCGGCCCGGCCGAATTTAGCACAATGCAAGATGGAGATTGCATTTGGTAGGCAATTATCTTGAAATATTCCTGATATTAGCTTTTAAGTCCAAGACGAACGCTGGGAGTTTTGGTAAAAGTCAATTCAGTTTTGCATATAGCTCCCATATACATACCGATATCGTCCAATTTACACTGATAGTGACGTACAACCGATTTGCACGAAATTTGGTGTGGAAAGTTTTTCCACCCATCTAAAGGCTTCCGCTAAATGTCACCCTAAACCGGGATAGATAATAAGGATCAAAAGAAAAATCCCCCATGGGTATGCGTTTGAAAAAAAATTCTCCTTTATACATGGGTCTCAAGCAGGCACCCAACCCAACACACCACTCCATTATGAAGATTGCCATTTTGGTGAGTTAACAAAATCACTGACTTAAATACTCCCATAAAATATTTAATACTGAAAATGAAATTTAAAAAAATCCTAACATGTCAACACTATCATTACAACAACAATATCCACTATTTTTGGGTCATTGTCTTTGGCGAACAGTGGCGGGCTAGTGTGTCCATGTCATCGAAAACAGGTAACCTTTTTGGTTATAAAGAAATATTGACCCATTAGCGGTAAAAGTTATGACTGGAAATGTGCCCGAATTCAAGGCAGAGTCATCAATGACAGTAGGACATGCAATTTCTACATTAAAAGACATACAGCAATACGTGGGACCTATCCTAGCTTCTCAGAGTCCTAGGAAAGGAATGGCTTCGCCTTGCAGAAAGTTACAATTTATAGGAGTTTTAAGAACAAAAGAAGTTCTGCCTTTGGAGAGAGAACGATTTTGACACATTGTTTGTTTGTGCCTTGGGTTTCCTTTTTCTATTTAGGCACTTCCATTATGCTTTAATGCCATATCTCATGTGGTGAATGATTTCAAATCATCACCATCTCACTTCAGTTGCTTGCCATGCAATGGTTTTGCCTGGATGGATGGTTGGATGGATGTTTGGTTTCTTGGTTTGGATCGTTCATAATATTTTCACCAAATGAGAAATGTCAATTGTTTTGTGATGGCTAAACGTTGGGTCGATTGTCGGTTTGTTGTGTTGCTGATTTGTTTCATCAAAACACGCAACTTTTCGGTTTTGTTGGATTTCCTTTTTCATCTGCAGGAATTTCGGCCACAAACTTGTCAAACCTGTAGTATTCCAGAGAGCCATGAAGGTCGGCTATGTGGGGTAGATGTGGAAAGGAAACTTTAGGATTTTTGTGTATAGAAGAAAATTTCCCATATAGGGAGTGAGGAGACAGAATTAATAGTTGATTCTATATAACTCATATGGTTGAGGTATACACCGAAGAAAAAAATTATGTTTATGATATTCCCAAACAGTGTTGACGGAGCTCTCAGAGGGCCAATGATGACGACCCACGCAAACGCAAAAAGGACTATGATTTGCGGATCTACACCTGGAATGTCCGCACTCTTTATAGAGAAGGTGCAGTATACGCGCTGGCGGATGTATTAGAGAAGTATAAGGCAGATATTACCAACTTACAGGTAGTGCGATGGACTGGGAATGGCCTCACTACAACACTAAACGGTGACGAACACTACTATAGCTGCCATAACACGAGGCATGAATTTGGCTGTGGATTTGTGGTTGGTCGGAGACTGAAACACCTTGTCTCCAGCGTTACTCCGGTGTATGAGAGGCTAGCCACAATCCACATAAAAGCCAAATTCTTCATCATCAGCCTTATTTGTGCCCATGCCCCTACGGAAGATAAGGACGAGCAGACCAATGATGTTTTCTACGAGCGCCTAGAGAGAGAATTTGACCGCTGCCCCGCCCATGATATTAAAAACGTTCTGGGAGATTTTAGATTTAGATTTTTTTAGAAAGTTTAGTCTCCACGAGATAACGTCCAGTAATGGGTTGAGGCTGATAGATTTCGCCGCGGCAAAAAACATGGTTGTTAGTAGCACCAGATTTCAACATAAAAACAAGTAAAAGCGTGCTAAGTTCGGCCGGGCCGGATCTTATATACCCTCCACCATGGATCGCATTTGTCGAGTTTTTTTCCCGACATCATTTCTTAGGCAAAAAAGGATATAAGAAAAGATTTGCTCTGCTATTAGAGCGATATCAAGATATGGTCCGGTGTAAAATGTCAGCCAATTCAAATAAGAATTGTGTCCTTTGGGGGCTCAAGAAGTAAAATAGAAATTTATTTTATATGGGAGCTGTATCGGGCTATAGACCGATTCAGACTATAATTTACACGTATGTTGATGGTCATGAGAGAATCCGTCTTACAAAATTTCAGGCAAATCGGATAATAATTGCGACCTCTACAGGCTCAAGAAGTCAAAATCCCAGATCGGTTTATATGGCAGTTATGTCAGGTTATAAACCGATTTGAACCTTATTTGAAACAGTTGTTGAAAGTAAGAATAAAATATGTCATGCAAAATTTCAGCCAAATCGGATACGAATGGCGCCCTCTAGAAGCTCAAGAAGTCAAGACCCAAGATCGGTTTATATGGCAGCTATATTAGGTTATGGACCGATTTGAATCATACTTGGCACAGTTGTAGGATATCATGACGAAACACGTCGTGCAAAATTTCATTCCAATCGGATGAGAATTGCGCACTCTAGAGGCTGAAGAAGTCAAGACCCAAGATCGGTTTATATGGCAGCTGTATCAGGTTACGAACCGATTTGAACTATACCAGGCACAATTGTTGGATATCATAACAAAACACGTCGTGCAAAATTTTATTCCAATTGGATAAGAATTGCGCACTCTAGAGGCTCAAGAAGTCAAGATCCAAGATCGGTTTATATCGCAGCTATATCAAAACGTGGACCGATATGGCCCATTTACAATACCAACCGACCTAAGAAGTATTTGTGCAAAATTTCAAGTGGCTAGCAGACAGACGGACGGACAGACGGACGGACAGACGTACGGACAGACGGACGGACAGACGGACGGACAGACGGACAGACGGACGGACAGACGGACGGACAGACGGACGGACAGACGGACGGACAGACGGACGGACAGACGGACGGACAGACGGACGGACAGACGGACGGACAGACGGACAGACGGACGGACATGGCTAGATCGACATAAAATGTCGCGACGATCAAGAATATATATACTTTATGGGGTCTCAGACGAATATTTCCTATGGTGAAGGGTATAATATGCACAAAGCCACAAAGTCGACTACACTCCTTGTTCCTTGTTCCGATGGTATATTGGCGCAGTGGCAAACTACTGCCCACTCTATGAAAAATACCGCGAAATCCGTACTTGGGTACCGGAAGCCTCCTCCAAGAAACCCATGGTACGACCAAGAGTGTCGAGATGCTACTTAAGCCAAGAATGCGGCAAATAGAGCAACCCTGTAATCAGTAGCAACGCGCCAGATGAAGGAGAGGTATCGGGAGAAAAGGAGAGAGGAGAAACGTCTATTCCGCAAAAAAGAAAAAGGAAATGGAAAGACATGAGTGTGAGCGAATTGTGATGCATAGAAGTCGGAAATGTATAGGATTCAGAATGAAGTCCGGAAATTCTACCACAGAATTAAACATCAAACCGATGGCTTTGGTGCAGGCACATCCTCCTGCAGAGACAAAGAAGGAAATTTGGTCACTGACACAGATAACATGATGAGGATATGGAAGGAACATTTTACCCAACTGCTAGTGTCCAATGTTGGCGGCGAAGAGGATACCGCGGATACTAATCCCTGATGATGGTATAGAATGTTTACCTCTTAGTCAGAATGAGGTCCAAGTAGCAGTGACCGGACTAAAGAACAACAAGGCAGCAGGAGCCGACGGGTTACCCGCTGAACTATTTAAAACCGGAGGCGTCACGCTGATAAGGCTTATGCAACAGCTTATCTGCGCCAAATGGCTAGAAGAACGCATATCCGATGATTGGAACCTCAGCATATTATGTCCCGTACACAAGAAAGGAGACAAGACGGAATATGCCAACTATAGAGGCATAAGTCTTCTCCCCATTGCATACAAGATACTCTCGAGGGTACTGTGTGAAAGACTAAAACCTAAAGTCAATGAGATAATTGGGCCCTGTCAATGCGGCTTTAGACTTGGTAAATCCACCCTAGACCAGATATTCACACTGCGCCAAATCCTGGAAAAGACCCGAGAAGGACAAATTAACACCTACCATCTCTTTGTTGACTACAAAGCCGCCTTCGATACTCCTTTACGTTCAAAGGTATTTCAAGCCATGTCTGAGTTTGGTATCGATGCAAAATTAATAAGACTCTGCAGGATGACAGTTGCTGATATGCGTTCCCCAGTAAGAATAGGAAAGAATCTCTGCGAACCATTTAATACCAAACGAGGTTTCAGACAAGGAGACAGCCTATCGTGTGATCTCTTTAATATCCTGCTGGACAAGATTATACGCGATGCAGATGTGAATAGATATGGCACACTAATCACAAGACAACCCATGCCGACGACGTCGATATCATAGGTCGGTCACCGGAAGTAGTAACTGCTGCCTTTGAAAGCATCGAAAGGGAGTCAGTAAAAATGGATCTGGCAGTAAATGGAGATAAGGCGAAATGGATGGTTTCAACTCCCAAAAAGCCTTGCACAACCGAGCAGATAACGAATATGGAGAAAGTTGGGAACCTCAACTTTGAGACAGTCAGTGATCTACCCCGGCACCGCCGTAACCGAAACGAATGACACCAAGTTTGAATAATACTGGCAAACCGATGCTACTTTGGACTATGTTAGCAGTTTAGAAACAAGGCCACCTCTCGACAGACGAAGATTACACTGATACTACCCGTGCTGTTATATGGTTCTGAAGCATGTGTATTTGTGAAAGCAGATGAGGGAGTGCTTGAAGTATTTAAGAGAAAGAGTCTTCGTAAAATATATGGGCCAGTTTGCGTTAATGGAGAATATAGGCGACGTATGAACCACGAGCTGTATGACGATGATAGCATAGTTACACGCATCAAAATACAACGGCTGCGTTGGCTAGGTCATGTCGTCAGAATGGATGAAGAAGCTCCAGCAAAGAAGTCTTTTGAAGGCAAACACGCAAGTCTTTAGTACCCGGTTTGCGTGTTTGCCTTCTTCCCGGTTTGCGTGTTTGCCTTCTAAAGACTTTCGTGTTTGCCTTCTAAAGTTCATTCATGGTTCATTCGAAGCCTATATACTCCGTTAACGCAAACCGGTCCATATATTTTACGAAGAATCTGTCTCTGAAATACTCCAAGTACTGCCTCATCTGCTTTCACAAGTACCCATGCTTCAGAACCATAAAAGCCTGATGGAAATATCAAGTTGTGGGAGACACCTCGAAACTTGCTGTCAGAGATTTTAGAATGAGCAAAAGATCGAGGCGCTTGGAACGCTATTCTACGTTCTGCTAGTGGAACAATTATTCTGTCATAGCCAGTTAAAGTAAAAGTATTTGTTTCCAATATTAAAATAATGGCATATACTTGAAAAAGGCCTATACCAAGAAAACCGATTGGCCTCACTTGATTTTGATAGACATTCGAACAGACAACAACAGAACAACTTGAACTTCCTGCCTTATTGCTGAAGTTTTCCTTTTAGTTATGGTGGTAGTGGGAATCAAATTAAAGTTTCTTACTTTCGAAAACATCCAAATTATTCTACGAATTTTTTCTGTGTAGGCTGTAAGGCAATGATTCCTTCAATGTTTATATGAACGGTCGGTCATTTTTGTCTGCAGCAAGCCAAAAGAAATTTTTAGTTTGTTGGCCAAGTTTGAAAGCTGAAGTGTTCGTTTTTTGTTTTTGTCTCTCTGTTGTCGACAACTGTGAAGCCTAGAAATTGCATGTCAAATCATATGATCTGTTGTTGACAGGCTAGTTGTTTTCGAGCATAGAATAAGAGGGGTCGACAGGCAGGATGGCTTGGACGTTTTAGGCCTGGATAGTTATAGGCAAGATGCCTACAAGGGATGAACCTGAAATGTTGTTGACTTCTCCTGAGATGTTGACGACGATGATGATGATTGTTGTGATGATAGCCCTGTCTACATGTGGCTAATAAACAATTTGGCCACACATAAATATTTGCTCTAGATGGGAAAAAGCTTTAGGCATTGTCAATGGATTATAAACAACATCGGAAAGTCGACTAGACGTAACCATTAACAAGGATAATGAAAATCTAAACAATAGTCTGGGAAAATATTTGATAGAACATTTCGGTAATTAAATCAAAAATAGATTTTATTTTTTTGTTTTAGTGAATAAACCAAAATATTGGGCAATGGAAGTAGATTTAGCAAGTAACAGAGCTATTCGGTTGCCCAAAAAGTAATTGCGGATTTTTCATATAGTCGGCGTTGACAAATTTTTTCACAGCTTGTGACTCTGTAATTGCATTCTTTCTTCTGTCAGTTATCAGCTGTTACTTTTAGCTTGCTTTAGAAAAAAAGTGTAAAAAAAGTATCTTTGATTAAAGTTCATTCTAAGTTCTATGAAAAATACATTTACTTTCTTTTAAAAAATCCGCAATTACTTTTTGGGCAACCCAATATATAAAATTCAATTTGTGTTTGTTTGTATGTGTGTAGGTATGTTTGTATGTTTGTTTGTTTGTTTGTTCCGTATAGACTCAAAAACGACTGATCCGATTACCTTGAAATTTTCACAGATTGTGTAGGTTGGTTTGGAAGGAAACCTAGGCTATATCGGGAGGGGGGGCGGACCCTCCCCTTTACCCCAAAAGTACTACCCAAAAATAAAAGTGAACCGATCGGGACAATATGGGATTCAAATAAAAGGTATAAAAGAGTAGAGTACGAATTTCATAATAATAGGTGGATCTGGGGGGCCACCCAAGTACCTGGGGCGCCGCCCCTGCCCCAAAACCCCTTCACAAAGGTTGATTGGACAATATGGGACTCAAATGAAAGGTATTCGGGAGTAGATTACGAATATGGTCTGGAAGTAGGAATAGGCTTTATAATTTACTAGTTGACCCGGGCCCGCTCCGCTGCGCTTTCTTTTACTTTATATGGAACAAAAGTTTCATTGGAATACTTATTTTCAACAATTAAAGAGCTTTTAGTAAAATACCATGCAAACTTGACTAACAGTTTGACAATATAAGTGCCTTTATCTGAATCCCATATGATCTTTATTGGTCTACGCATTTAAGTTTGGATGTAAGGTGTACTCAATTCTTAAAATACTTCATTTTAGCCCGATATTTTCATTATGTCTGATTTAGGGGTGTTTTTGGGGGAAGGTGGTCCCCCAAATACTTGGGCCTGAAAAAATATCAGCATCGTGCTCTTCTCTCAAGTACCATTTATTTAAACCTCATATTGCCTTGGCTTAAGAGGAGTTTACAGGATGAGGCGTCCCCCAATCACATGGCCCCGAGATTGGTTATCAAATTCGTTTTCTAATCTCAAATACCTTTCATTTAAACCACATATTGGCATGGTCGAAAAATGTTTTCCCTTTGGGGGTGTTTTGGGAAAGGAGTGATGCCCTTAATACATGGTCCTACATTTGGATATCAAATTCGTATTCTACTCCCAAATACCTTTATTTGAGCCCCATATTGCGATGGTCAGTAAAAAATTGCAAGTTGTGGGGTATTTTGGGAAAGGGGTAGACCCCCAGAAAATTGGTCCCGAAAGTGGGTACCAAATCTTGCTCTATCCCCCAATACCTTTCATTTAAGGTCCACATTGACATGATCGGTAAATATGGCCGATTTAGGAGTGTTTTGTGGATTGGGGTGGTCCCCCAAACACTAAGCCCGGAAAATATATCAGCAACATGCTCTATTCTCATATAACTGTGTATCACTTATTTGAACCCCATATTGCCATTGGCCTCAAAAATGGATATCAAATTCGTTTTCAAATCTCATTTAAACCCCCTTATTGCAAAAGTCAGTAAATATGTCCGGTTTGGGGTATTGGCCCTAAAAACTATGAATATTTAGTTCCACTCTCTTTAAGACCCAAATTGCCTTGGTGAGCAAATACGACCTATTAAAGGGTTGTTATGGTGATGGGACGTCCCCTTAACAGTTGGCCCCTAATGTTGATATCAGATACGTGGTCTACTCCCACATACCTTTAATTTGAGCCCCATATTTCCATAGTCGGCAAACAAGACTTGGGGAGTTTTTTCGGGGGATGGGCTGCCACTCAGTGGGTTGCAAAATATATATCAGATTCGTGTTCTACTCTAAAATACCTCTTATTTGAGCCTCATATTTCAATAGTCAGCAAATACTTCCTAGTTGGGTGGTGTTGTGGGGGTGGAGTGGCTCCATAGACACTTTTCCCGAATATTGATATCAGATTCGTGCTTTACTCCCAAAGACCTCTCATTTGAGCCCCATATTGCTGTGGTCGTAAATTTGTCCCCTTGGGGGGGATGTTTTTGGGGAGAGGCGGCCCCCCAATCACTTGCCCCATATTTGGATATCAGATTCGAATTCTACATTCAAATATCTTTCATTTAAACCCCATATTCTCATGGTCAGTAAATTAGTTCTGTTTGGGGGGGGTTTTGGGAAAGGGGTGGACCCCCAGAAACGTGGTCCCACATTTGGATATCGAATTTGTATTCTACTCGCAAATACCTTTCATTTGAGTCCCATATTGGCATGCGCGATAAATATGTCCCATTGAGGGGTGTTTTGGGGGTTGGGGTGGTCCCCCTAACACTAGGTCCAACATTTGCATATCAGATACGTTTTATTATCCTCAATACCTTTCATTTGAGTCCCATATTGTCGTGATTGGTCTAGATATATGTTTGGTTGGTTTTCGGGTGGGGCGGCCCCCTAGGTACCCTATCCGAAATTTGGATACCAAATTTTTATTTTTAGGGTACTATATGAGTGCACACAAAATTTCGCTTAAATCGTACCACCCATCTCCGAGATCCGGCGTTTCTGAAAATTAGGGTTAGGGGGGAGGGTCCGTCCCCCCTTCCGATATCGAAAAATTTAGTACCCTATTTTCACCACGGGATCATTATGCACTATCTGTGAAAATTGCAAGAAAATCGGTTCAGCCGTTTCTGAGTCTACAAGGAACACACAAACATACAAACAAACAAACACAAATTGATTTTTATATATAAGATTGATAAAGGAAGGGGGCCGACCCTCCACCGTTACCCCATAAACACCACCCATAATCAAAAGTGGACCGATAAGGACAATATTGGTTTCAAATGAAACGTATGTAGGAGTAGATAACGAATCTGGCATACAAATTCATGTCGAAGTATAGAGGTTGACCCCACCCCCATAAAAACACCCGAAATGGGCACATTAGCCGATCACGGATATATGGGACTCGGATTCTTTGTTCCGTATTGACTGAAAAACGGCAGAACCGATTTTCTCGAAATTTTCGCATATTGTGTGGGTTGGTCTGGAAGAAAACATAAGCTATGTAATTTTTCGGTATCGGAAGGGGGGCGGATCCTCCACCGTTACCCGAAAAACACCACCCAAAATCACAAGTGGACCGATAAGGACAATATGGGTATCAAATGAAACGTATGCGGGAGTAGATAACAAATCTGGCATACAAATTCATGTCGAAGTGTAGGGGGTCACCCCACCCCCACAAAAACACCCGAAATGGGCACATTAGCCAATCACGGATATATGGGACTCGGTTTCTTTGTTCCGTATTGACTGAAAAACGGCAGAACCGATTTTCTCGATTTTTGCATATTGTGTAGGTTGGTCTGGAAGGAAACTTAGGCTATTAAATTTTTCGGTATCGGAAGGGGGACGGACCCTCCCCCTTATGCCAAAAACACAACCCAAACTAAAAAGTGGACCGATTGGAACAATATGGGTGTCAAATGAAACGTATGCGGGAGTAGATAACGAAACAGGCATACAAATTCATGTCGAAGTATAGGGGGGTCACCCCACCACCACAAAAATGCCCAAAATGAGCACATTAGCCAATCACGGATATATGCGACTCGGTTTGTTTGTTCCGTATAGACTGAAAAACGGCAGAACCGATTTTCTCGACATTTTCGCATATTGTGTGGGTTGGTCTGGAAGAAAACATAAGCTATATAATTTTTCGGTATCGGAAGGGGAGACGGACCCTCCCCCTTACGCCAAAAACACAACCCCAAAGCGGACCGTTCGGGACAATATAGGGGTCCAATGAAAGGTAATGGAGAGTACAATACGAAAATGGTATTAAAATTTGAGTATAAGTACCCATCGAGCCGCCACAACCCCAAAACTATCCTAAATAGTCATATTGGACGTTCATTCCAATATTGGTATCAAATGAAACGTATGCGGGAGTAGATAACGAATCTGGCATACAAATTCATGTCAAAGTATGGGGGTTCACCCCACCCCCATAAAAACGCCCAAAATGGGCACATTAGCCCATCACGGATATACGGAACTCGGTTTCTTTGTTCCATATTGACTGAAAAACGGCAGAACCGATTTTCTCGAAATTTTCGCATATTGTGTGGCTATATACGTAGGCTATTTAATTTTTCGGTATCGGAAGGGGGAACGGACCCTCTCCCTTACGCAAAAAACACAACCCACAAGTGGACCGATCGGGACAATATAGGTATCCAATGAAAGGTATTGGAGAGTAGAATACGAATATGGTAATAAAATTTGAGTTTAAGTATCCATCGGGCCGCCCCAATCCTAAATAGATATATTGGACGTTCATTTCAATATTGGGCTCAAATGAAAGGCATTCGGGAATAGATTTCGAATTTGGCATACAAAACCAGCGCGAAGTATAAGGGGTCACGCCACTCCTCAAAAACGCCATTAGACCCATTATGACTATATGATACTTGGCTGAACCGATTTTCTTCAAATTTTCATAGATTGTGTACGTTTGTCTGGAAGGAAACAAAGGCTATATAATTTTTAGATATCGGGTGGAGGCGGACCCTCCCCCTTACCCCAAAACCTCCACCTATATTCGAAAGTGGTCCGATGTTCACAATAAGGGTATCAAATAAAAGGTTTTGGAGACCAGAAAACAAATATGGTATTAAAATTTGGGTCCAAGTAAACAGAGGATCCCACGCCCTAAAACTCCTCTAAACAGATATATACGAAGTTCATGTCAATATGGGACTCAAATGAAAAGTATTAGGCAGTAGATTACAAATATGGCATAAACATTAGGTCCAAGTAATGGGAGGTCGCCCACCCCCAAATGGGCATATAAGCCGACCATGGCTATATGAGACTCAAACTAAAGGTATTAGGAAGTAGGTTACGAATATGATATTAAAATTTGCTTTCAAGTCTAGGTGGCGCTTTTCCTCCTAAAGATACGTCAAATGGGTTATATGACCCATTATGCCAATATGGGACTCAAATGAAAGGTATTTGAGAGTAGAAAACTAATTTGATATTCAATTTTGTAGCCAAGTGTTTTGGGGCACACCCTTAAGCACCCCCTAAACTGAATTTCATTTCCGTTAGGAATAAACAACGAATTTGATATCTAATTTCAGTGCAAAGTGCTGGTGGCTTCATATTTACCGGTCATGGCAATATGGGGCTCAAATTTAAGGGATTTGGAAGCGCAGCACGAATTTGGTATCCATATTTGAGTCGAAATGTCTGAGGTGCCATCCCTCCCCTAATGAGAACATTACCCTAAGGAAGAACATTACCACGAGGAACCGAGAAGGGGGAAATTTTCACACATCAATGAGTGCTTTCCGATTCAAGTTTAAACTCAATGATGAGGGACCTTTTTTATAGCCAAGTCCGAACGGCTTCCCGCTTTGCGACACCTCTTTGGAGAGAAGTTTTACATGGCATAGTACCTCGCAAATGTCGGCAACATTAAGAGGGTATAAACACCGCTTTGTTCGATGTTCTCGCCAGGATTGGAACGCGTTCAGAGTCATAGGCTACAATGGCACGAATTCGTTATCCGCATTCTTGGCGAAGTGTCCCCACTCCAAAAAGATATTAGAGAGTTGAAGAACCGCTGCGCCTTCTTTAACTCTCTAATATCTTTTTAGGGTGGGGACACTCCGCCCTGAATGCGTATATGCGCGCCCGGTTCGGCTAGTCTTATATACTCTTCACCATGGATTGCATTTGACACGTTCTTTGAATGACTTTTTCAAATATATAGGAGATATAACGACAGACACATGGACCGTACTTATGACTGTTAGAAGTCTTAAAATAATATCACAATTAAAATGTCAGCCATATAATTGCGTCCCCTAGAGGCACAGTGGGAGGAAGGAGATATAACGACAGACACATGGACCGTACTTATGACTGTTAGAAGTCTTAAAATAATATCACATTTAAAATATCAGCCATATAATTACGTCCCCTAGAGGCACAGTGGGAGGAAATATGGGTTGCCCAAAAAGTAATTGCGGATTTTTCATATAGTCGGCGTTGAAAAATTTTTTCACAGCTTGTGACTCTGTAATTGCATTCTTTCTTCTGTCAGTTATCAGCTGTTACTATTAGCTTGCTTTAGAAAAAAAGTGTAGAAAAAGTATATTTGATTAAAGTTCATTCTAAGTTTTATTAAAAATGCATTTACTTTCTTTTAAAAAATCCGCAATTACTTTTTGGGCAACCCAATATATGCCGTGTGAGAACGAGTAGAGATGTCTTTTTGAAATTTAAAGGACCATATTTTGCGCATCTGCACCTGGAATGTCCGCACTCTGTATAAAGTGTATTGGAGAAATGCAGGGCAGACATTAGGTCTGTTCGCGTACTTTTCCAGTAAAAATTTGCAGAAGATTAAGAACAGTCTTTGGTCTCTTTTGCTATTTATCTGAATCAAACACCTGGCTTTCATAAAGCAGCTGTTCAAAGTTGAAAATTTCTGCTGAAAAAAAAAATTGCGAAAAATTTAGCTTGCTCTCAAGCCCTCTCCCGCTCTCTTATGCTGGCAAATAAAGTACGCGAACGTCTTCCGTAACTAGGTGTGCAAATTTGTATAAATTTTTGAATACACCAACATACTTATTACCACCATACAGAAAATGCAATGGCTCGGGAAGGGCTCCACAGCAAAGGTGACGTTCTGTGTTATAGCTGCCATGAAACGAGGCATGAATTTGGCTGTGGTTTTGTGGTTAGTCGAAGACTGAAACACCTAGTCTTCTGGTTTACTTCGGTGGATGCCCCGACGGAAGACAAGGTCGAACAAAGCAAGAATATTTTCTACGAGCGTCTAGATATGACTGCTATTGCGCCCATGATATAAAAATCGTTCTGGGAAATTTCAATGCGATTATAGGAAAGAAAAATATCTTTGATTCTACACAGTCGGACGGGGAAAAAAAAGTAGAAACAAGTAAAAAGGCATTAAGTTCAGCTTGGCCGAACTTTGAATACCCACCACCCCGTGACAAAGATGGACACCACACAAGACGCCGGGAAGCGTAGTTACTTTCCTATTACACTTGACACACAACAGAAGTTTTGCAGATTTGTTACAACAACATTTCATATGCCACAAATGGCGTTATTATTTAATTAATTTGAGTTATTTTAGGCAATTATGCTATAATTTTGTTTACACATGCAAATCTCGTATCCATCACTGGCTCTGTCAACAAATTCATTGTGTGATCGTTGAGTGAATGGAAAACGAAATGGAAAAAAGCTCCATTCGCTATTAAGGCGATAATGGATGGTAAAATTTCAAATGTTTTTTTTTTTTTGTTGTATATGAGGCAACAGTAGACAAAATCGCAGCGTTTTTAGCTACAATCACAACCATGAAATGTTAAACTGTGGCAAAGATTGATATCGTACATGCACGTTTGTATAGGGGGAGGAGGGATACGGGAGATGAAAAAAATTAAATTGAAGGTTAAAATTTAATACATTTTGTAAATGTCCAACTGACTGTCTAAAGCATGCCTACTTCCGAACGAATAGAGCTATACAGCTTAAATTTTGCACAATCACTTCTTTTCTAGGTAGGTCGGTTGGAATTATAAATGCACTCAATCGGTATATGTCATCTAGAGGACTCAATATCTGGCTGTTAAGTCATAACGGAATATCACATGGAAGTCATAACAAAACACTACATGCAAAAATTCAGCCAAATCGGACAAAAAATTGCGGCTTGTAACGGTTCAAGAAATCAAATCGGGAGATCGGTTTATTTGGGAGCTATATCAAGTTTTAGACCGATTATTGCCGTAATTGGCACAGTTGTCGGAAGTCATAACAAAATACTGCATGCAAAAATTCAGCCAAATCGGTCAAAAATTGCGGCTTGTAAGGGTTCAAGAAGTCAAATCTGGAGATCGGTTTATATGGGAGCTATATCAAGTTTTAGACCGATTATTGCCGTACTTGGCACAGTTGTCGGAAGTCATAACAGAACACTGCATGCAAAAATTCAGCCAAATCGGACAAAAATTGCGGCTTGTAAGGGTTCAAGAAGTCAAATCTGGAGATCGGTTTATATGGGAGCTATATCAAGTTATAGACCGATTATTGCCGTACTTGGCACAGTTGTCGGAAGTCATAACAAAACACTACATGCAAAAATTCAGCCTAATCGGACAAAAATTGCGGCTTGTAAGGGTTCAAGAAGTCAAATCTGGAGATCGGTTTATATGGGAGCTATATCAGGTTATAGACCGATTTCGGTCGTACTCGGCACAGTTATCGGAAGTCATAACAGAACACTGCATGCAAAAATTCTGCCAAATCGGACAAAAATTGCGGCTTCTAGGGGCTCAAGAAGTCAAATCGGGAGATCGGTTTATATGGGAGCTATAT
>NC_081556.1:118199872-118227212 GCF_963082655.1 Stomoxys calcitrans
TGCTCTTTAGTTGGGTCACTGGACCTCATTTTAACCAGGAGGTAAACATTCTATACCATCATCATTGATTGGTTCCGCCAACGTCGGACACTGGCAGTTGGGTCAAAATGTTATTTCCATGTCCTCAGCATGCTATCTGTGTCAGTTACCAGATTTCCTTCTTTGTCTCTGCAGGAGTATGTGCCTGCACCAAAGCCATTGGTTTGATGTTTAATTCTTTGGTAGACTTTCCGAATTTTCATCTGATTCCTATACATCTCAATACTCTCACATTCACATTTCCTTTTTTCTTCTCTCCTTTTTCCCCAATACATCTCCTTCATCTGGCGCGATGCTTATGTTACCCTTAGTGTCTTGGGGCCCCCTCCCCCAAAAACACCACCGAATTGGACACTTTAACCTCTTTGAGTAATATGGGTATCAAGTAAATGGTATTTAAAAGTAGAATACAAATCTTAGACAAAAATTGTTTTTTGGTGTCTGAGGGCCCTCCCTACCACCCAAAACCCTCCCAGCAGGACAAATTTACCGATTGGAAAAATATGGATATCTAATGAAAGCCATTTAAAAGTGAAGTCCAATGCTGATATTAAAATTTTTTCGTTGGCAACTGAGGCGCCTCTCTACCCCCTAAAACCCCCCAACAGGACATGTTTACCAATTGGGACAATATGGGTATCAAATGAAAGATATATGAAAGCTGAGTACACATCTGTTATAAGAATTTGGTCCAATATGTCTAGAGGGCCTCCCCAATCCAAAAAACCTCCAAAACGGACATAAATGTCCAACGTCACAAAATGGGTATTGAATGAAAGGTCTTTGGGACTTGACTACGAATCTGGCATGCAGTATTCGGACAGAGTCTGGGACCGGCCCACCCACTAAATACCCTTCAATAGGACGTGCAGTTCGATCGGGATAATATGTGAATTACGTCCTGCCTACCGTTCCGCAGGACAGTAGATCGCGACAATAATAGACTCAAATAAATTGTCGTTTGGTTCATAGTGTCGGGGGGACCGACCCTCTCCTCCTAATAAATGCAACGTCAAACTGTCACGTAGGATGATCGAGAAAATATTTTACACAAATGAAAGGATGTGTCAGAGGGTGATTCCCCTCCCCCCATCCTACCCAAAACAAAAAGGAACTAAACATAATATATGAATGTCGATCAGGATAGAATAGAACAGAAATAAAAGGTCTTTGGTAGTAGAGTACAATTTTTACTCTCAAATTGTGATGAACACAGGAGGACCTGAGGATCTTTATGAATGTACTATCCCAAGTGGTCGCTTTGAAATATGATTTTGAATGTGGATAACCAATACAAAAAAAATAAATTTGTGTGAATCTGAACGAGACCCCTAGCCCCGAATATCTTAAAAGCCTCCTTCAAAATGCTTGACATTATGGGGTTCAAAAAAATTCGTGCTCTAGCACGATGCTGATATTACTTCAGGGTCCGCCTCTAAACTCCCTTCAAGCCGGTCATGATTGCCTAGTATGGCGATCAATAACAGCAATTTGATAGTAGAAAACGAAATTGATATCCAAGTTTGAGGCCAAACATTTGGGGGTTGTGTCAACCCATAAACTCCCCCTAAACCGATGGCAATTGGGACTCAAATTAAAGAAATTTGAGAGTAGAGCATGATTCTTATATTTTTTCAGGGCTAAGTACGGTCTAATGTTGGCAAAATTTGTGAGATACTATGCCATGTTAAACTTCTCTCCAAAGAGGTGTCGCACTGCGGCACACCGTTCGGACTCGGCTATAAAAAGGAGGCCCCTAATCATTGAGCTTAAAACTTGAATCCGACTACACTCATTGACATGTGAGAATTTTGTTTGCCAAATTTTGTAAAGATCGGACCAAAATTGTGGTTTCTACAACTTTTAAAGGCCATATCGGATGAAAGATATATTGGGTTGCCCAAAAAGTAATTGCGGATTTTTTAAAAGAAAGTAAATGCATTTTTAATAAAACTTGGAATGAACTTTAATCAAATATACTTTTTTTACACTTTTTTTCTAAAGCAAGCTAAAAGTAACAGCTGATAACTGACAGAAGAAAGAATGCAATTACAAAGTCACAAGCTGTGAAAAAATTTGTCAACGCCGACTATATGAAAAATCCGCAATTACTTTTTAGGCAACCCAATATATGGGAACTATATCTAAATCTGGACCTATTTTTATGAAACTTTGCACTCGTATTGAAACTTTAAAAAACCTCGTGCCAAATTTTGTAAAGATCGGACCAAAATTGCGGCTTCTATAACCATAAAAGGCCATATCGGATGAAAGATATATATGGGAGCTATATCTAAATCGGAAACGATCTTGACAAACTTTTGCACACACATGAAGACGTCAAATAAAGAAACTCATGCCAAATTTTGTAAAGATCAAACCAAAATTGTGGCTTCTACAACCTTTAAAGGCCATATCGGATGAAAGACATATATGGGAGCTATATGTAAATTTGAACCGATTTTTATAAAACTTTGCACTCGTATTGAGACTTTAAATAAACCACCTCGTGCTAAATTTTGTAAAGATCGGACCAAAATTGTGGCTTCTATAGCCATAAAACGACATATCGGATGAAAGATATATGTGGGAGCTATATCTAAATCTGAACCGATTTTGTTCAAAATCAATAGGGTTCGTTCCTGGACAAAAAAAGAGACTTGTGCAAAATTTCATGAAAATCGGAAAATAAATGCGATCTGTACCTTGATCACAAGAATACATAGACTGACAGAGGGACAGACAGACGGACAGATAGACGGACAGACGGACAGACAGACAGACAGACAGACGGACAGACAGACAGACGGAGAGACGGACAGACAGACGGACAGAAAGATGGACAGAGAGACTGACAGACTGACAGACAGACGGACAGAGAGATAGACAGACAGACAGACGGACAGACAGATGGACGGACGGACAGACAGACAGACAGACAGACAGACAGGCGGACATACAGACGGACAGAAAGACGGACAGAAAGATGGACAGAGAGACTGACAGACAGACGGACAGAGAGATAGACAGACGGACAGACAGACGGACAGACAGACGGACAGACAGACAGACAGACGGACAGACAGACAGACAGACAGACGGACAGACAGACGGACAGACAGGCGGACAGACAGACGGACAGACAGACAGACGGACAGACAGACGGATAGACAGACATAGCAAAATCGAATCCGGAAGTGGTTCTAAGCCGATCGGTCTACTTATCAATGGGTCTATCTCTTCTCCTTCTAAGCGTTGCAAAAAAATGCACAAAGTTATAATACCCTGTACTACAGTGGTAGTGTAGAGTATACAAATCGGTTAGCCCAGTCGACCGATCTCTGATTTGTCTCGACTATATAGCCATCGCCTTCGTTTAAGTTTATTTCAAGTGTCCACATCAACCCTACAAATCACTGTACCCCAGATGACCAAAAAGCAAAGAAATGCCATAATTCATAACTTTGCCAACTGAAGTCCTCCAAACACATTGGGGCATAGTGAGGCGGCTGTTAGAAGAATTGCAAAATATTTTTATGTTTGTTTAATAACTTTTTTACTTTTGTTAGTGAGTGAGTGTGTCTGTGTGTTTTTGGAGCTCAATTGTAGTATGACTTTTTTTTTGTTTCTTTTCTAACTCCCGGTTCTTTTTCCAAGTCGTTATCGTTTTTAATGACTCTATAAAACTTATAATTCTGATAAGACATAAAAATGTCAGATGATGACCAAAAGGAAAGTGTGTGGCAAATTACATTAAAATCTTCCGTACAGGATGTGTGACATGCAACAGCAAGAATATTTTTGGCAGCAGTTGCCCCTACATACATAGCTACGACAAGTAAAAGTGCCCGTTGGCAGGGGGCGGGGAGCGCCAATCGGTAAAATGAAAATGTTTTACAAGTAAGTGTCTATAAAATAATATCCGCCGCTTTGTGGGCCGCTGCCCCTCCATAAAGCTGAAGGTTACAACAATTTTGTCACAAATATGTCAAAATAAAAATCATCATAAAAATGAGTGTAAATAAACACTAAAAAAATATATTTTTGTTATGAACAACTTGTGATGTTCAACTTGAAGGAGGACACTACCATGTTGTGATGTTTGTTGTTTGCTGTTCTGCTTGTTCACTTTCTTTGCGGTCAATTGACAAAAAGTTAGCCACTCAGAACCGGCCAACAGTTATAAAAAAGGTTAAAATGCTTTGACTTGAATTAGGCTGTGGCAGGAGGAGGGTCAGGAGAAGGAGGAGGTGAATGTAATGATGGATGTAGGGCAAATAAGACTTTTTTATGGCAGCCACTTTGGGCTCAAAGGTTAGAGGAAAAATTTTAATTTTGTTTCAAAGAAAATATTTAAGGTTGACAATAATAGATTGCTATATATTGTAACGAGGTCTTATTATCAAAGATTGGTATCCTTAAGGATTTGAATCAGGGTAATGATTCATAAGACAACGACAAAGTAGTAAAAAAATGGAAGCAGTTGTTGAAAAGAATTATATTACTTAAAAACAAAATAGGTTAGGTTGAAAAGAGGGAGCGGATATTTCGTGTTTATTTCGGTCTGGTTGAACTTTGGCTTCCCACCACCTCGGACATACATATTTGCCTCAAAACTTCAAGTCCAGTGAAAAATACACCACTTATGAAACCTTTGCAGCTATATTGAAATTTGGTCCTATCTAGACCAAACTCAGCAGGGACTTTGAGGGATCTAACGTAATTCACCGTCCTAGACCATAAAACAGGCGATTGGTTGCTATATCCAATTATAATCCGATCAGGATGTGTGTGGGCCGAAAACAACTCATTGTACCAAAATTCAGCCAAATCGGGTAATAAATCAACCTTTTATGGCTCTTAAACGTTAAATCAGAAGATCAGTATATATGACATCTACATCCAAATATAAACCGATCTGAAACATATAGTGTACTTATGTCATAGATACAAACACAACTCGTAATGCCAAATTTCAGCGAAATCGAATAATAAATGCGCTTTTTATAGGGCCAAGACTTGAAATCGGGAGATCGTATTATACATGGCAGCTGTTGGCTGGTTAGATGGATTTTGCCTTGCTTATGGATATACTGTTGTTGTTGTTATATGTTGGCTTGCAAATAGTGCATTTCAACAACAAATTTTTACTTTGGGTCGTTGAGATTCAAAATAAATTGTTGCAGAAAAATAAACAACTTTCGTTGACGGCTTTTCGGCTAAAGTTGTTGTTTTTCAAAATTATTTTTATCTGAGCAGTCCGATACAGCTTATCGACAATCTAAACCTATGAACAAAAAAAAAAGTAGTCAGACCGATATCTCCATTTTTAAAGACTGTAGCGTGATTTCAACAAACGGAAAGACATTTGGGCCGCATCTCGATTTCGCAACAATTGTGAACCTAAGAAGTTTTTGCAGGTCAGCTAGATAAGCAAGTATGCCGAGGAATCAAAACTATTCATTATAAAACAAGTAAAAGCGTTCTAAATTCCTCCGGGCCGAATCTTGGGAACCCACCACCATAGACTCTGCTAATATATGGGAGCTATATCAGGTTCTTCACCGATTTGAACCGTACTTGGCTCCATTGTTGGGAATCATAACAGAATACTGCGCGCAAAACTTCAGCCAAATCGGGTGAAAATTGAGGCTTGCAGGGGCTCAAGAAGTCAAATCGGGAGATCGGTTTATATGGGAGCTGTATCAGGTTCTCGACCGATTTGGACGTTATTTGACACAGTTGTTGGAAATCATAACAGAACACTATTCAGCCAAATTGAACAAAAATTTTGGCATCCATGGGCTCAAGAAGTCAAAACGGGAGATCGGTTTATATGGAAGCTCTCTCCAAATCTGAACCGATATGGCGCATTTGCAATACCCAACGACCTACATTCGAAAGACGGACGGACATGGCTAGTTCGCATCAGAATTTCGAGACGATCAAAAATATATATACTTTATGGGGTCCTAGATCAATATTTCGAGGTGTTACAAATGGAATGACTAGATTAGTATACCCCCATCCTATGTTGGTGGGTATACAAGTTTGTTTCATACTGAGAAGTTGCAATTGCAGTCATGAACAAACAGTGGGATCGAGTGGAGAGTCTCAGTAAGAGGACGGTAGGCACCGGTTCTTGCTTAAATACCATGTGACTGTGATACTTAGGTGACTTGGGGATGTCGGAAACGGTTCTGATTAGTTTTGACTTGGCAAAATCCAAGCTTATTTTGGTCTTCCTTCAACTCAATTGTGGATACAAACCTGCCCGCGGTGTCACGATTTTTTAAGAAAGTTTTTCAAAAAAAAAAACATTAAATTCAAAACAAAGCATGAAATATTTCCTTAAATCAATAGTACGGTCCATATAATTAATTGTTTGAAATGTCTGGCATGTGGCACCGTCTTGTTTAAACCACATGTCATGCAAGCCAAGCTCTTACATTTTTTCTTGGGCGAAAAAAAAGTTGCATATCATTACGTTACGATTCGCATCATCTTTGAAGAAGTACGGTCCATTGATGCCACCAGCCTAATCCCAGATGATTTTATTGAATTTTTACCTCCTAGTCACCATAAGGTCCAAGTAGTTGTGACCCGACTGAAGAACAACAAGGCAGCAGGAGCCGATGGTTTAGCTGCTGAACTATTTAAGACCTGAGGTGACACGCTAATAAGGCGAATGCATCAGCTTGTCTATGCGACTTGTCTAGAAGAACGCATACTCGAGATTGCAACCTCAGCACACTAAGTTCAGGTCACAAAAATGACAAGATGAAATGCGCCAACTACAGAGGAATAAGTTTCCCCCATCGCATATCTATTCTTGATCAGCGTAAATATCTAAGAAGGTCTAGCCATGTCCGCCCGTCTGTCTGTTGAAATCACGTTACAGTCTTTAAAAATAGAGATATTGAGCTGAAACTTTTCACAGATTCTTTTTTTGTCTATAAGCAGGTCAAGTTCGAAGATGGGCTATATCGGACTATATCTTGATATAGACCGATCCTCCGATTCAGGGTCTTAGGCCCATAAAAGCCATATTTATTATCCGATTTTGCTGAAATTTGGGCCAGTGAGCTGTGTTAAGCCCTTAAACATTCTTCGTTAATTTGGCCTAGATCGGCCCAGATTTGGATATAGCTGCCATATAGACCGATCCTCCGATTCAGGGTCTTAGGCCCATAAAAGCCATATTTATTATCCGATTTCTCAGAGATTTAGGACAGTGAGTTGTATTAAGCCCTTCAACATTCTTCGTTAATTTGGCCTAGATCGGACCAGATTTGGATATAGCTGCCATATAGACCGATCCTCCGATTTAGGGTCTTGGGCCTATAAAAGCCATATTTTATATCCGATTTTGCTGAAATTAGAGACAGTGAGTTGTGTTAGGCCCTTCGACATCCTTCGTTAATTTGGCCCAGATCAGTCCAGATTTGGATATAGCTGCCATATAGACCGATCCTCCGATTTAGGGTCTTAGGCCCAAAGAAGCCACATATTTTATTTCGTTCAAATTTAGGACAGTGAGTTGTGTTAGGTCCATCGACATCCTCCGTCAATTTGGCTCAGATCGGTCCAGATTTGGATATAGCTGTCATATAGACCGATCCTCCGATTTAGGATCTTGGGCCCGTAAAAGTCATATTTTATATCCGATTTCGCTGAAATTTGGGACAGTGAGTTGTCTTAGGCTCTTCGACATCTTTCTTCAATTTGGCCCTGATCGGTTCAGATTTGAACATTTAGGACAGTGAGTTAAGTTAAGCCCTTTGACATACTTCTGCAATATGGCACAGATCGGTCCAGATTTGGATATAGCTGCCATATAGACCGATCTCTCGATTTAAGGTTTTGGGCCCATAAAAGCCATATTTTTTATCCGATTTTGCCGAAATTTTGGACAGTGAGTTAAGTTAAGCCCCTTGACATACTTCTGCATTATGGCCCGGATCGGTCTAAATTTGAATATAGCTGCCATATAGACTGATCTCTCAATTTAAGGTTTTAGGCCCATAAAAGGCGCATTTATTGTCCGATTTTGCCGAGATTTGGAACGGTGAGTTGTGTTAGGCTCATCGACATTTTTCCGAAACTTCGCCCAAATCGGTCCAGGTTTGGATATAGCTGCCATATAGACCAATATCTCGATTTAAAGTCTTGGCCCTATAAAAGACGTATTTATAGTCCGATTTCACTGAAATTTTACACATTGACTTATGTTAGGTTTTTCAACATCCGTGTTTTATGTGGTTCAGATCGACTTATTTTTAGATATAGCTACCAAAAAGACCAATATTTTGTTATACACAATTGAATAATGACTTGTACTGATTAGTATTTGGTCCAAATCGGAACACGTTTCGATATAACTGCTGTGGGACATAAGGTATGCAATTTTCACCCGATTTTGATGAAAGGTTCGGGTCCGGCCGAACTTAACATCTTTTTACTTGTTAGACAGTCTAATGAGCCAGATTGGCCATAACTCGCACTACACATTTCATCATTTTAATACCCTCAGCGTTATATAACATCTAAATGACTGTTTTGAAACCCAAATTATTTCATTAGTTAAGTTCTAACATTTCCTCAAAGTCACTTTTTCTTTTCAAGCTTTCCTTGCCTTTCCCTACCATGCTTTTTCCACCATATACACCACATGTGTAAGTATTTGATTACTAAACCTTTGAAGTCAATATAGTGGAAATCCATTTAGCTATTGTAAAAGTTAGTATAGCAATCCATTTTCCCAAAGGCCGTTTCGTTTCCGACATTTTTTTTAATGCTTATGCCTAAAACTTTTCTTGAATAAAAACTTCAAAACCTTCCAATAGCATAATTTTCGTCGAAAAACTAAAACTTTTAGTCGATAATTTGCTAGTCTGAATTCTTTGTTAAATGCCAACCATTGATCCCAAAAACACCAAGAGAGCAACTTACAAACTCTTTATACTTCCATTCCTTTAACCTTATAATGTAATGTAAAAGTCTCAATTCATCCATTTTGCATCTCATCAAAGTGACAAAAGTTATCAAAAATGCCCAAATAGCGATAACAAACTCAAACTCAACAAGTAAAAGCGTGCTAAGTTCGGCCGGGCCGAATCTTATATACCCTCTACCATGGATCGCATTTGTCGAGTTCTTTTCCCGGCATCTCTTCTTAGGCAAAAAAAGGATATAAGAAAAGATTTGCTCTGCTATTAAGGCGATATCAAGATCCGGTCCGGTTTGGACCACAATTAAATTATATGTTGGAGACCTGTGTAAAATGTCAGCCAATTCGAATAAGAATTGCGCCCTTTGTGGGCTCAAGAAGTAAAATAGAGAGATCGATTTATATGGGAGCTGTATCGGGCTATATACCGATTCAGACCATAATAAACACCTATGTTAATGGTCATGAGAGAATCCGTCGTACAAAATTTCAGGCAAATCGGATAATAATTGCGACCTCTAGAGGCTCAAGAAGTCAAGATCCCAGATCGGTTTATATGGCAGCTATATCAGGTTATGAACCGAATTGAACCATATTTGGCACAGTTGTTGGATATCATAACAAAATACTACGTGCCAAAATTCATTCAAATTGGATAAGAATTGCGCCCTCTAGAGGCTCAAGAAGTCAAGACCCAAGATCGGTTTATTGACAGCTATATAAGGTTATGGACCGATTTGAACCATACTTGGCACAGTTGTTGGATATCGTAACAAAACACGTCGTGCAAAATTTCATTCCAATCGGATAAGAATTGCGCACTCTAGAGGCTCAAGAAGTTAAGACCCAAGATCGGTTTATATGACAGCTATATCAGGTTATGAACCGATTCGAACCATACTTGGCACATTTGTTGGATGTCATAACAAAACACGTCGTGCAAAATTTCATCCCAATCGGATAAGAATTGCGCACTCTAGAGGCTCAAGAAGTCAAAACCCCAGATCGGTGTATATGGCAGCTATATCAGGTTATGGACCGATTTGAACAATACTTGGCACAGTTGTTGGATATAATAACAAAACACGTCGTGCAAAATTTCATTCCAATCGGATAAGAATTGCGCACTCTAGAGGCTCAAGAAGTCAAGACCCAAGATCGGTTTATATGACAGCTATATCAGGTTATGAACCGATTTGAACCATACTTGGCACAGTTGTTGGATGTCATAGCAAAACACGTCGTGCAAAATTTCATCCCAATCGGATAAGAATTGCGCACTCTAGAGGCTCAAGAAGTCAAGACCCATGATCGGTTTATATGGCAGCTATATCAAAACATGGACCGATATGGCCCATTTACAATACCAACCGACCTACACTAATAAGAAGTATTTGTGCAAAATTTCAAGCGGCTAGCTTTACTCCTTCGGAAGTTAGCGTGCTTTCGACAGACAGACGGACGGACGGACGGACGGACGGACGGACGGACAGACGGACGGACATGGCTAGATCGACATAAAATTTCACGACGATCAAAAATATATATACTTTATGGGGTCTCAGACGAATATTTCGAGTAGTTACAAACAGAATGACGAAATTAGTATACCCCCCATCTTATGGTGGAGGGTATAAAAAGGCTCATCGAAAACTGATAGACTACTATGTGTGGTTTATGATATGCCTGGAAAAAACTCCCTCTTTCAGGCTATTGCATCCTTAAAGCCATAACTCTCTGCCAATGATTGTCGAGGGAAAATTCTTAAAATGGAATCCATGTCACTTTCAACGAAGGCAAAAGTGATTATCATCTTACGCTGCTTTTCGCTGGTGGTTTCACTGCGATTTGTTCTTTAGGTGGAAACATCAGAAATTCACAAAGCACACATTTTTGTGTGATGTTCGCATATCGCAGAATGTGCAATTTGTAGCATTTGATAATTTCGTAGAAAAAAAAAACTCCTATGCCAATGTTGTTGGCTGACATTGCTATCACTGCAGGTTGATGCTTTCACCTTTTGGTTCTTTTGCGTAAAGCCAAGATGTTGCACAGTGGTAGAAAAGAGGAGGCCCGGACTTAGCACAATCTCACAACAGCACTATACCTTACAAATGTGTTCAGATTTAGGAGGGAATAACAAAAACTACTAAATTTCCATGAAAATTCCCTTAAGGAACAGGGGATATTTCTCACATAACAATGGGTGCAGACCGATTAAAGTTTGGGCTCAACAATAGGGGGCCCCTCTTTAATGCCGAGTCCAAACGGAGTGCCGCATGGCCACACCACTTGCTAGAGAAGATTTAACATGGCAGGATATCTCATTAATGTAGCCAGCATTAGTAAGGGGATAACCTGCCGCTGAAAATTTTCTGATGTTCACGGCGAGATTTGAACCCAGGCGTTCGGCGTCATAGGCGGACATGCCAACTTCTGCGACGGTGGCCTCCAGGAAGGTATCACAACCGCAGCAAATTGTTTTGGATGTTCTCGATGTTCTCGCCAGGATTCAAACCCAGGCGAACCCATAGGTACCACGGCGCGCCACTTGACCAAGGTTAGGATACGTAAAAAAAACGCGTTTGTCAACCGTAGTTGACAGCCATTTCACTCGAAGACCCTTAGTCCATTGTGTTCATCCTTGAAAGCAAGGAAACAAGAGAGAGCAAAAAGAAACTAAGAGCGAGAGATAGAGAGAGTAATTTAACACCTGGATAAAGCATATGCGCATGGATATAAAAGAGAGAGAGAGAGAAAGAGAGCGAAATGAAACTCCTGCGCACACCGTACAGAAATTGAAAAACGTAGTTCCACCCCCTAGCCATCCCTGGCCCCTACTGAAGTCCACAATGAAAAATGGTTTGAATGTCTGTAAGAAGCTTAGAAGAGAAGAAAAGAATTGTTCTACTATACCTACGCCTTCTCTCCACCATTGCGAGGCATAGGCACAGCATAAGGTCGACCGCGTCAATCTCTTCCACATCCACACTAACCCTGCGGAAATACTATTTGTCTCAAGCTCATCACGATGTCAGCAACCTGATGTTGCAGTGGCCTATTAGGAATCCTATTAACATCTCAAGGTTGCGCTTCCTCACCTCCAGGAGAATCGACGTCTTCGTCCCCGCGAATTTCGGTCACAGGGCATTTGCCAACCTGCAGCTGCAGCGCCAGCTCACGCTTAGACTACGCGTTTCGCCGTAACCCCAAACAGTCAGCTCAGAGGGTATTCACCATAGCCGTAGCATTCACAAAATCCATCCGCGGTCCAAAATCAGCAAGTTTTCGGCCAACCCTTGCTGGTCCGGACTTAGCACAAACTAATAACAGCACCGTACCTCACAAACGTCTCCAGAATTAGAAGGGGATAACAGTCGCAGAAATTTTTTTCGTATGTTCTCTCCAGGATTTGAAACCAGCCGAACTCATAGGCACCATGGCGGCCACTCGAGCATGGTTAGGGTAGGTTAAAGGCCACGTGCCGAGGTGATAACCACCGCTGAAAACTATTTCAGATGTTCTCGTCTGTATTCGAACCCAGGCGTTAAGCGGATTTGCTAACCTCTGCGCTACGCTGGCCTCCTCCTTAAAAGACTACTAAGACCCTCAAAATCGATGTTATATATGGTCCGAATCGGTCCATAAGCTGATATTGCTTTCATATAAACCAACTTCACGATTTTTCTTTTCGAGCCTATATGGCTGATAATCGGCAATATGACTTCTACTTTGACCTTTAACGTTCGTGTTAAGTATGGCCTAAATCAGAGCATATCCTTACATAGCTCTTATATAAATCGATCTCCCGATTTTGCAATTATTATCCAATTTGGCCGAAATTCTTCACAACAACTTCTGCTATGGCTTTCAACAAACCCGGCAAGCAAGGCCTTAATAGGGTTTTAACTTTTTATAGCTCCCATATAAATCGATCTCTCTATATCTCGATCTCGCCTCTAGAGGGCGCAATTTTTTACTATTTGGCTGAAATGCTGCACGATGATCTCTACTATGATCTTCAAAATCTACGTCATATATGACCCGAATCTGTCAATAACCTGATATAGCTCCCATATAATCCATTTCCCGTTATTTATTTTTGGGCCTCTAGGGGGCGCATTCTTATCCAATTTGGCTGGAATTTTACACGACTTCTGCTTTGAACAAACCCGCCAAGCAAGGCCTTAATAGGGTTTTAACTTTTTATAGCTCCCATATAAATCGATCTCTCTATATCTCGATCTCGCCTCTAGAGGGCGCAATTTTTTACTATTTGGCTGAAATGCTGCACGATGATCTCTACTATGATCTTCAAAATCTACGTCATATATGACCCGAATCTGTCAATAACCTGATATAGCTCCCATATAATCCATTTCCCGTTATTTATTTTTGGGCCTCTAGGGGGCGCATTCTTATCAGATTTGGCTGAAATATAACACGACTTCTGCTTTGAAGTCTAATATCCGAGTTAGTATAAATCCATCTCCCGATATTACTTTTTGAGCCTGTAGAGGGCGCATTCTTATCCTATTTGGCTGAAACATTGCACAATGAACTATGATGGCCCAAATCAGTTCATAACCTGATATATTTCCCATATACATGAATCTGCCGCTAATAGGATAGGTAAGGTTAGGTTTAGGAGGCCACCGTAGAGCACGTCCGCCTATGACGCTGAACGCCGGGGTTTAAATCCTGGCGAGACCATCAGAAAATTTTTCATCGGTGGTTTTCCCCACCTAATGCTGGCAACATTTGTGAGGTACTATGACATGTAAAACTTCTCTCCAAAGAGGTGTCGCACTGCGGCACGCCGTTCGGATTCGGCTACAAAAAGGAGGCCCCTTATCATTGAGCTAAAACTTGAATCGGAATGCACTCATTGATATGTGAAAAGTTTGCCCCTGTTCCTTTGTGGAAATTTCATGGGCAAAATTTGCAATTGTCAAGGATAGGTTTAAGTAGCAGTCTGCCATCAGACTCACTTAGACATTTTCGTCCATTTTGATACCACAGGAACAAAAGAAGGAAGATACCTTCTAGTTCCTACCGTTGAACCATTCAGATCGCCCATTAATAAAAGCCCAATAACTTGCGAATGTTCACATCCGATAAATCAGACAGGTTCTAAAAGAAATGAGAACCTAAAGGGGAACTTCTTCTGACTGCCAGTGCGGGACACACACATAGAAGGTGTTCTATAGTCTCTTCTTCCTCGATGTCTTCACAGCTTCTGCAAAAGTCGTTGCTGGCAACCTTCAGTCTGTCAGCATGTTTTCCGATTAGACAGTGACCTGTCATGATGGACACAATGACCGAGGCGTCTCTTCTAGCCAATGACAGCAAAACAGTAGACCTCTTCAAGTCTAAATTAGACCGCATAATTTTGGAATGCTCACAGCCCACTCCCCCCTCTTTGAGACCATCTATCATTCGTTGTCCTTCGGGCCTGGTCCTGAAAACTAAGCTTACTTGCCGCTAGAGGCATACCCAAAGATTCCAGTACCCCTGGAATGTGTAGGGAAGTTCCTAGTCTCGCAAGCTCGTCCGCTTTACAATTCCCTGGGATATCTCTGTGGCCCGGCACTCAGAACAGGTGAATTTTGAACAGTTCAGCCATCTTGTTGAGAGATCTGCGACAGTCAAGGGCGGTTTTTTGGGATCAGAAATACGTTCTCCAGGGATTTAATGGCTGTCTGGCTGTCTGAGAAGATATTTTTTCCAATCGTCGTTATGTCATTATATCGTAGCCATTCCACCACTTTCGTAGTTGCAAGGATCTCCATTTGCACCCTGCAGTGGTCGGTTAACCTTTTCGATATGACCAATTCTAGATCTTTAGAGTACACCCCAAAGCCCACCTGGTAGTCTAGTTTGGCACCATCCGTATAGAAGTCTATGTAACTTCTGTTAACCGGGAATTCGTAGTTCCAATCGGTTCTATCAGAAATAGTGGTACAGTACTTTTTATCAAAAAGCGGCTCAGGTAGGATGTAACCCACACTGCCTAGAACATCGGATACTGTATGAAATATAACACAGTGCCCGTAGCTGCCACATGACCAAAGAGAAAGCTCCCTTAACCTCACGGCAGTGGTCGCTGCTTTTTATCCAGCCACAATGTCAAGAGGCATAAGAGCTAGCATAAAATTCAGTGCATCAGATGGTGTCGTCCTCAGTGCGGCTGTGATGCACAAACAAGCCATCCTTTGGACCCGCTTAAGTACTTAGCAGTAGGGGGACTTTTGAAGCGCCGTCCACCAGACCACAACACCATAGAGCATTATACGTCTGACAACTGCAGTATATAGCCAATGCATGACACGCGGTCTAAATCCCCAACTTTTGTCAATGGCTCTCTTGCAGGTGTATAAGCCAAGAGTGTCCTGTCCAGCAAAACAATTTCCTGTCCCACAAAACATCCAGGTATTTTGCGCTTTCTGTAAATGTAATATTCTCTCCGCCCAAGGACACAGGTTCCAGTGTAGGCAACTTGTATCTCCTGCAGAAAAGAACTACTTTTATCTTGCACGGATGATGGTGTCGTGTTCAGTGCGGCTGTGTTGCATAAGCAAGCCATTCATTAGATCCGGTTAAGTATTGAGAACTAGGTGGACTTTTGAAGCGCCGTCCACCAGACCACAACACCATATAGCATTATACGTCTGACAACTGCAGTATAAAGCCCATGCATGACACGCGGTCTAAACCCCCAACTTTTGTCAATGGCTCTCTTGCAGGTATAAAGGGCAAGAGTTGCCTTTCGGTAGCCCACTTTTCTGTTACACGTAGAGCTTCCTGAAGTATATCTCTTAGAGTGCTAGGAAACTTTCCGCTAACCGTAATTGTCACGACATCAGCATATACGACCCCTTTTACGCCTTTTTCTTCCAGACATTGTTAATGGTTATATTCGAAAGTAGAGGAGACAGTATACCTCCTTGAGGTGTTCCTCTGCTGACCCACGGATCCCAAGCCTGCCGTAATCTTTTAGCAAGAAAGTTATTAATAAACTTTTTTACGGTAAAGATGATACCGACAATACTCATTGAACCCCCTGAGAGGGCATTTCATATTCAATTTGGCCCGATGAATTCCGCTATGTCTTCCGACAACCCATCTTCAGATAATACTTCTTGGACCTCCAGAGAGCGCATTTCATATTCAATTTGACGGAAAATTTTGTTCGGCCCCGCACTTTTACTTATTATCTGTTACCACAGTGCATTTATCTACTTTCTCCGTTGCCGTTGCCATTGAGCCTGCAGGAATGCTTGTACGCTCGAATCCATTTTGGTCATGGAATCAACAAAAATCCCTCTAAAATATGTAAAACACGTTCAGCGGGGGAAAAATGAAATGAAATTTCGCTTTTCGCTCATCGAACTTTCCGTTCAACGTGCCATTCAAATAATCAAGCGTTCCTTTGCCAGCGTTTTTTTTCTCATTTTTACTTTACCAAGGGTTTCTGTTTCATTGCTCGCTTGGTTGACAAAAACCACTTTTGGAAGTTTTGGGACGGTTGCTTGTCATATGCGCGCCACATCTAATCCTTAAAAGCAATTCTGTGCGTGTCTATCCTGAGACACATTCAAACTTCAGCATTCTTAACGATGAAATGCCAAGGATAATGCATGTCCCCCAAAGGGATAGAGAATGGTGGCTGGTTGGGTGGGTGGATGGGTGCTTGCGTATGTGGGATTGTGGCAATCAACAATTATTTTATAGCAAATCAATTTGTCCTTGGATGCTACGCTTTTGTCAAAGACCAGAGGGTGGAGAGAGGCCAGGATAAGTCTACTTTGCAATGGTTTAGCCCACCCAACATAAGACATAAGAACAACTTAAGAAAATATTTAATGAAATTTAGAGGATCATGTGGCATTTGTCGAAATTGACTTCAGTCAATAGAATTAATTTTCAATTTCAATGGAATTCAAAAGGAAACTTTTGCCAACCCAACAAAGCCTTGTGTGGCTGTTAATGTTCACCATGGTGGTCGTGGTTAACAAAAGAATTGAGACGAATTCAAACGAATTACCTAAAAATTGTTTTCTTTTTCGGTGCTAATAGAGGATTACATTCGAAAAGCTGTCACATATTACTCGTAAGAATGTAATGGCAACAAATTGCGGTATCTTTGACTTGGGGCAATAGGTCCCCCCTGTGATTGGTTGAAGGAAATGGAAGAATCTAAATTAAATACAGAAATTTTAAAAAACTCTAAAAATAGCTCTTCAAACATACAAGGGAAGTCCTACAAGACATATGGGAAAGAGTTATGAAGGAGGGACTCTAAATAGGAAAATAAGCTTTCGGGAATTTAAAAGAGAATACAGAGAATGGCCTGTGTAGGTATCTCAGTATCACTAAGGTTTACCCTAAAAAGCAAACTATTTAAGGAATAATAATAAACAGTAGGGGTACTTACGGCGATAAGAGAATAGTTTAGGAGATATAGCCATTTTAAGTTTTCCAAGAGAAATTTCAATTTTTAATGAAATGTTTAATTTTTTGATAGAGTCACGAATTAAGGCCCATTTCCCTCTAGGACGCATAGTTTAGGAGATACAGCCATTTTAAGCTTTCCAAGTGAAATTTCGATTTTTAATGGGGTTTCAATGAAATTTGGTATTTTTTGAGGTAGTCACGAAATAAGGCCCATTTCCCTCTAGGACGCATAGTTTAGGAGATACAGCCTTTTATAGTTTTCCAAGTGAAATTTCGATTTTTAATGGGGTTTCAATGAAATTTGGAATTTTTTGAAGTAGTCACGAATTAAGGCCCATTTCCCTCCAGGACGCATAGTTTAGGAGATAAAGCCATTTTAAGTTTTCCAAGCAAAAATTCGAATTTTAATGGGGTTTCAATGAAATTTGGAATTTTTTGAGGTAGTCACGAATTAAGGCCCATTTCCCTCTAGGACGCATAGTTTAGGAGATACAGCCATTTTAAGTTTTCCAATTATAATTAGTCACGAATTAAGGCCCATTTCCCTCCAGGACGCGTAGTTTAGGAGATACAGCCATTTTAAGTTTTCCAAATGAAATTTCGATTTTTAATGGAGTTTCAATGAAATTTGGAATTTTTTGAGGTGGTCACGAATTAAGGCCCATTTCCCCAAGTGAAATTTCGATTTTTAATGGGGTTTCAATGAAATTTCGAATTTTTGAGGTAGTCACGAATTAAGGCCCATTTCCCTCTAGGACGCATAGTTTAGGAGATACAGCCATTTTAAGTGAAATTTCGATTTGTAATGGGGTTCCAATGAAATTTGGAATTTTTTGAGGTAGTCACGAATTAAGGCCCATTTCCCTCTAGGACGCATAGTTTAGGAGATACAGCCATTTTAAGTTTTCCAATTGAAATTTCGATGTTTAAGGGGTTTCAATGAAATTTGGAATTTTTTGATGGAGTCATGAATTAAGGCCCATTTCCCCTTTAGGACGCATAGTTTAGGAGATACAGCCATTTTAACTTTTCCAAGTGAAATTTCGATTTTTAATGGGGCTCCAATGAAATTTGGAATTTTTTGAGGTAGTCACGAATTAAGGCCCATTTCCCTCTAGGACGCATAGTTTAGGAGATACAGCCATTTTAAGTTTTCCAAGTTAAATTTCGATTTTTAATGGGGTTTCAATGAAATTCCGAATTTTTTGATGGAGTCACGAATTAAGGCCCATTTCCCCTTTCGGACGCATAGTTTAGGAGATACAGCCATTTTAAGTTTTCCAAGTGAAATTTCGATTTTTAATGGGGCTCCAATGAAATTTGGAATTTTTTGAGGTAGTCACGAATTAAGGCCCATTTCCCCTTTAGGACGCATAGTTTAGGAGATACAGCCATTTTAAAGTTTCCAAGTGAAATTTCGATTTTCAATGAAATTTGGAATTTTTTGAGGTAGTAACGAATTAAGGCCCATTTCCCTCTAGGATGCGTAGCTTAGGAGATACAGCCATTTTAAGTTTTCCAAGTGAAATTTCGATTTTTAATGGGGCTCCAATGAAATTTGGAATTTTTGAGGTAGTCACGAATTAAGGCCCATTTCCCTCTAGGACGCATAGTTTAGGAGATACAGCCATTTTAAGTTTTCCCAGTTAAATTTCGATTTTTAATGGGGTTTCAATGAAATTTGGAATTTTTTGATGGAGTCACGAATTAAAGCCCATTTCCCTCTAGGACGCATAGTTTAGGAGATACAGCCATTTTAAGTTTTCCAAGTGAAATTTCGATTTTTAATGGGGTTTCAATGATATTTGGAATTTTTTGAGGTAGTCACGAATTAAGGCCCATTTCCCTCTAGGACGCGTAGTTTAGGAGATACAGCCATTTTAAGTTTTTCAAGTGAAATTTCGATTTTTAATGGGGTTTCAATGAAATTTGGAATTTTTTGAGGTAGTCACGAATTAAGGCCCATTTCCCTCTAGGACGCATAGTTTAGGAGATACAGCCATTTTAAGTTTTCCAAGTGAAATTTCGATTTTTAATGGGGTTTCAATGAAATTTGGAATTTTTTGAGGTAGTCACGAATTAAGGCCCATTTCCCTCTAGGACGCATAGTTTAGGAGATACAGCCATATTAAGTGAAATTTCGATTTTTAATGGGGTTCCAATGAAATTTGGAAGTTTTTGAGGTAGTCACGAATTAAGGCCCATTTCCCTCTAGGACGCGTAGTTTAGGAGATACAGCCATTTTAAGTTTTTCAAGTGAAATTTCGATTTTTAATGGGGTTTCAATGAAATTTGGAATTTTTTGAGGTAGTCACGAATTAAGGCCCATTTCCCTCTAGGACGCATAGTTTAGGAGATACAGCCATTTTAAGTTTTCCAAGTGAAATTTCGATTTTTAATGGGGTTTCAATGAAATTTGGAATTTTTTGAGGTAGTCACGAATTAAGGCCCATTTCCCTCTAGGACGCATAGTTTAGGAGATACAGCCATTTTAAGTTTTCCAAGTGAAATTTCGATTTTTAATGGGGTTCCAATGAAATTTGGAATTTTTTGAGGTAGTCACGAATTAAGGCCCATTTCCCTCTAGAGCGCGTAGTTTAGGAGATACAGCCATTTTAAGTTTTTCAAGTGAAATTTCGATTTTTAATGGGGTTTCAATGAAATTTGGAATTTTTTGAGGTAGTCACGAATTAAGGCCCATTTCCCTCTAGGACGCATAGTTTAGGAGATACAGCCATTTTAAGTTTTCCAAGTGAAATTTCGATTTTTAATGGGGTTTCAATGAAATTTGGAATTTTTTGAGGTAGTCACGAATTAAGGCCCATTTCCCTCTAGGACGCGTAGCTTAGGAGATACAGCCATTTTAAGTTTTCCAAGTGAAATTTCGATTTTTAATGGGGTTTCAATGATATTTGGAATTTTTTGAGGTAGTCACGAATTAAGGCCCATTTCCCTATAGGACGCATAGTTTAGGAGATACAGCCATTTTAAGTTTTCCAAGTGAAATTTCGTTTTTTAATGGGGTTTCAATGAAATTTGGAATTTTTTGAGGCAGTCACGAATTAAGGCCCATTTCCCTCTAGGACGCATAGTTTAGGAGATACAGCCATTTTAAGTTTTCCAAGTGAAATTTCGATTTTTAATGGGGTTTCAATGAAATTTGGAATTTTTTGAGGTAGTCACGAATTCAGGCCCATTTCCCTCTAGGACGCATAGTTTAGGAGATACAGCCATTTTAAGTTTTCCAAGTGAAATTTCGCTTTTTAATGGAGTTTCAATGAAATTTTGAATTTTTTGAGGTAGTCACGAATTAAGGCCCATTTCCCTCTAGGACGCGTAGTTTAGGAGATACAGCCATTTTAAGTTTTCCAAGTGAAATTTCGATTTTTAATGGGGTTTCAATGAAATTTTGAATTTTTTGAGGCAGTCACGAATTAAGGCCCATTTCCCTCTAGGACGCATAGTTTAGGAGATACAGCCATTTTAAGTTTTCCAAGTGAAATTTCGATTTTTAATGGGGTTTCAATGAAATTTGGAATTTTTTGAGGTAGTCACGAATTCAGGCCCATTTCCCTCTAGGACGCATAGTTTAGGAGATACAGCCATTTTAAGTTTTCCAAGTGAAATTTCGATTTTTAATGGGGTTTCAATGAAATTTGGAATTTTTTGAGGTAGTCACGAATTAAGGCCCATTTCCCTCTAGGACGCATAGTTTAGGAGATACAGCCATTTTAAGTTTTGCAAGTGAAATTTCGATTTTTAATGGGGTTTCAATGAAATTTGGAGTTTTTTGAGGTAGTCACGAATTAAGGCCCATTTCCCTCTAGGACGCATAGTTTAGGAGATACAGCCATTTTAAGTTTTCCAAGTAAAATTTCGATTTTTAATGGGGTTTCAATGAAATTTGGAATTTTTTGAGGTAGTCACGAATTAAGGCCCATTTCCCTCTAGGACGCGTAGTTTAGGAGATACAGCCATTTTAAGTTTTTTAAGTGAAATTTCGATTTTTAATGGGGTTTCAATGAAATTTGAAATTTTTTGAGGTAGTCACGAATTAAGGCCCATTTCCCTCTAGGACGCATAGTTTAGGAGATACAGCCATTTTAAGTTTTCCAAGTGAAATTTCGATTTTTAATGGGGTTTCAATGAAATTTGGAATTTTTTGAGGTAGTCACGAATTCAGGCCCATTTCCCTCTAGGACGCATAGTTTAGGAGATACAGGCATTTTAAGTTTTCCAAGTGAAATTTCGATTTTTAATGGGGTTTCAATGAAATTTGGAATTTTTTGAGGTAGTCACGAATTAAGGCCCATTTCCCTCTAGGACGCATAGTTTAGGAGATACAGCCATTTTAAGTTTTCCAAGTGAAATTTCGATTTTTAATGGGGTTTCAATGAAATTTGGAATTTTTTGAGGTAGTCACGAATTAAGGCCCATTTCCCTCTTGGACGCATAGTTTAGGAGATACAGCCATTTTAAGTTTTCCAAGTAAAATTTCGATTTTTAATGGGGTTTCAATGAAATTTGGAATTTTTTGAGGTAGTCACGAATTAAGGCCCATTTCCCTCTAGGACGCATAGTTTAGGAGATACAGCCATTTTAAGTTTTCCAAGTGAAATTTCAATTTTTAATGGGGTTTCAATGAAATTTGGAATTTTTTAAGGTAGTCACGAATTAAGGCCCATTTCCCTTTAGGACGCATAGTTTAGGAGATACAGCCATTTTAAGTTTTCCAAGTGAAATTTCGATTTTGAATAGGGTTTCAATGAAATTTGGAATTTTTTGAGGTAGTCACGGATTAAGGCCCATTTCCCTCTAGGACGCATAGTTTAGGAGATGCAGCCATTTTAAGTGAAATTTCGATTTTTAATGGGGTTCCAATGAAATTTGGAATTTTTTGAGGTAGTCACGAATTAAGGCCCATTTCCCTCTAGGACGCATAGTTTAGGAGATAAAGCCATTTCGATTTTTAATGGGGTTTCAATGAAATTTGGAATTTTTTGAGGTAGTCACGAATTAAGGCCCATTTCCCTCTAGGACGCATAGTTTAGGAGATACAGCCATTTTAAGTTTTCCAAGTGAAATTTCAATTTTTAATGGGGTTTCAATGAAATTTGGAATTTTTTGAGGTAGTCACGAATTAAGGCCCATTTCCCTCTAGGACGCATAGTTTAGGAGATACAGCCATTTTAAGTTTTCCAAGTGAAATTTCGAATTTTAATGGGGTTTCAATGAAATTTGGAATTTTTTGAGGTAGTCACGAATTAAGGCCCATTTCCCTCTAGGACGCATAGTTTAGGAGATACAGCCATTTTAAGTTTTCCAAGTGAAATTTCGATTTTTAATGGGGTTTCAAGAAATTTGGAATTTTTTGAGGTAGTCACGAATTAAGGCCCATTTCCCTCTAGGACGCGTAGTTTAGGAGATACAGCCATTTTAAGTTTTCCAAGTGAAATTTCGATTTTTAATGGGGTTTCAATGAAATTTGGAATTTTTTGAGGTAGTCACGAATTAAGGCCCATTTCCCTCTAGGACGCATAGTTTAGGAGATACAGCCATTTTAAGTTTTCCAAGTGAAATTTCGATTTTTAATGGGGTTCCAATGAAATTTGGAATTTTTTGAGGTAGTCACGGATTAAGGCCCATTTCCCTCTAGGACGCATAGTTTAGGAGATACAGCCATTTTAAGTTTTCCAAGTAAAATTTCGATTTTTAATGGGGTTTCAATGAAATTTGGAATTTTTTGAGGTAGTCACGAATTAAGGCCCATTTCCCTCTAGGACGCATAGTTTAGGAGATACAGCCATTTTAAGTTTTCCAAGTGAAATTTCGAATTTTAATGGGGTTTCAATGAAATTTGGAATTTTTTGAGGTAGTCACGAATTAAGGCCCATTTCCCTCTAGGACGCATAGTTTAGGAGATACAGCCATTTTAAGTTTTCCAAGTAAAATTTCGATTTTTAATGGGGTTTCAATGAAATTTGGAATTTTTTGAGGTAGTCACGAATTAAGGCCCATTTCCCTCTAGGACGCATAGTTTAGGAGATACAGCCATTTTAAGTTTTCCAAGTGAAATTTCGATTTTTAATGGGGTTTCAATGAAATTTGGAATTTTTTGAGGTAGTCACGAATTAAGGCCCATTTCCCTCTAGGACGCATAGTTTAGGAGATACAGCCATTTTAAGTTTTCCAAGTGAAATTTCGATTTTTAATGGGGTTCCAATGAAATTTGGAATTTTTTGAGGTAGTCACGAATTAAGGCCCATTTCCCTCTAGGACGCATAGTTTAGGAGATACAGCCATTTTAAGTTTTCCAAGTAAAATTTCGATTTTTAATGGGGTTTCAATGAAATTTGGAATTTTTTGAGGTAGTCACGAATTAAGGCCCATTTCCCTCTAGGACGCATAGTTTAGGAGATACAGCCATTTTAAGTTTTCCAAGTGAAATTTCAATTTTTAATGGGGTTTCAATGAAATTTGGAATTTTTTAAGGTAGTCACGAATTAAGGCCCATTTCCCTTTAGGACGCATAGTTTAGGAGATACAGCCATTTTAAGTTTTCCAAGTGAAATTTCGATTTTGAATAGGGTTTCAATGAAATTTGGAATTTTTTGAGGTAGTCACGGATTAAGGCCCATTTCCCTCTAGGACGCATAGTTTAGGAGATACAGCCATTTTAAGTGAAATTTCGATTTTTAATGGGGTTCCAATGAAATTTGGAATTTTTTGAGGTAGTCACGAATTAAGGCCCATTTCCCTCTAGGACGCATAGTTTAGGAGATACAGCCATTTTAAGTTTTCCAGGTGAAATTTCGATTTTTAATGGGGTTTCAATGAAATTCCGAATTTTTTGAGGTACTCACGAATTAAGGCCCATTTCCCTCTAGGACGCATAGTTTAGGAGATACAGCCATTTTAAGTTTTCCAAGTGAAATTTCGATTTTTAATGGGGTTTCAATGAAATTTGGAATTTTTTTTGGGGTAGTCACGAATTAAGGCCCATTTCCCTCTAGGACGCGTAGTTTAGGAGATACAGCCATTTTAAGTTTTTCAAGTGAAATTTCGATTTTTAATGGGGTTTCAATGAAATTTGGAATTTTTTGAGGTAGTCACGAATTAAGGCCCATTTCCCTCTAGGACGCATAGTTTAGGAGATACAGCCATTTTAAGTTTTCCAAGTGAAATTTCGATTTTTAATGGGGTTCCAATGAAATTTGGAATTTTTTGAGGTAGTCACGAATTAAGGCCCATTTCCCTCTAGGACGCATAGTTTAGGAGATACGGGCATTTTTAGTTTTCCAAGTGAAATTTCGATTTTTAATGGGGTTTCAATGAAATTTGGAATTTTTTGAGGTAGTCACGAATTCAGGCCCATTTCCCTCTAGGACGCATAGTTTAGGAGATACAGGCATTTTAAGTTTTCCAAGTGAAATTTCGATTTTTAATGGGGTTTCAATGAAATTTGGAATTTTTTGAGGTAGTCACGAATTAAAGCCCATTTCCCTCTAGGACGCATAGTTTAGGAGATACAGCCATTTTAAGTTTTCCAAGTGAAATTTCGATTTTTAATGGGGTTTCAATGAAATTTGGAATTTTTTTTGGGGTAGTCACGAATTAAGGCCCATTTCCCTCTAGGACGCGTAGTTTAGGAGATACAGCCATTTTAAGTTTTTCAAGTGAAATTTCGATTTTTAATGGGGTTTCAATGAAATTTGGAATTTTTTGAGGTAGTCACGAATTAAGGCCCATTTCCCTCTAGGACGCATAGTTTAGGAGATACAGCCATTTTAAGTTTTCCAAGTGAAATATCGATTTTTAATGGGGTTCCAATGAAATTTGGAATTTTTTGAGGTAGTCACGAATTAAGGCCCATTTCCCTCTAGGACGCATAGTTTAGGAGATACGGGCATTTTTAGTTTTCCAAGTGAAATTTCGATTTTTAATGGGGTTTCAATGAAATTTGGAATTTTTTGAGGTAGTCACGAATTAAGGCCCATTTCCCTCTAGGACGCATAGTTTAGGAGATACAGCCATTTTTAGTTTTCCAAGTGAAACTTCGATTTTTAATGGGGTTTCAATGAAATTTGGAATTTTTTTTGGGGTAGTCACGAATTAAGGCCCATTTCCCTCTAGGACGCGTAGTTTAGGAGATACAGCCATTTTAAGTTTTCCAAGTGAAATTTCGATTTTTAATGGGGTTTCAATGAAATTTGGAATTTTTTGAGGTAGTCACGAATTAAGGCCCATTTCCCTCTAGGACGCATAGTTTAGGAGATACAGCCATTTTAAGTTTTCCAAGTGAAATTTCGATTTTTAATGGGGTTTCAAGAAATTTGGAATTTTTTGAGGTAGTCACGAATTAAGGCCCATTTCCCTCTAGGACGCGTAGTTTAGGAGATACAGCCATTTTAAGTTTTCCAAGTGAAATTTCGATTTTTAATGGGGTTTCAATGAAATTTGGAATTTTTTGAGGTAGTCACGAATTAAGGCCCATTTCCCTCTAGGACGCATAGTTTAGGAGATACAGCCATTTTAAGTTTTCCAAGTGAAATTTCGATTTTTAATGGGGTTCCAATGAAATTTGGAATTTTTTGAGGTAGTCACGAATTAAGGCCCATTTCCCTCTAGGACGCATAGTTTAGGAGATACAGCCATTTTAAGTTTTCCAAGTAAAATTTCGATTTTAATGGGGTTTCAATGAAATTTGGAATTTTTTGAGGTAGTCACGAATTAAGGCCCATTTCCCTCTAGGACGCATAGTTTAGGAGATACAGCCATTTTAAGTTTTCCAAGTGAAATTTCGAATTTTAATGGGGTTTCAATGAAATTTGGAATTTTTTGAGGTAGTCACGAATTAAGGCCCATTTCCCTCTAGGACGCATAGTTTAGGAGATACAGCCATTTTAAGTTTTCCAAGTAAAATTTCGATTTTTAATGGGGTTTCAATGAAATTTGGAATTTTTTGAGGTAGTCGCGAATTAAGGCCCATTTCCCTCTAGGACGCATAGTTTAGGAGATACAGCCATTTTAAGTTTTCCAAGTGAAATTTCGATTTTTAATGGGGTTTCAATGAAATTTGGAATTTTTTGAGGTAGTCACGAATTAAGGCCCATTTCCCTCTAGGACGCATAGTTTAGGAGATACAGCCATTTTAAGTTTTCCAAGTGAAATTTCGATTTTTAATGGGGTTCCAATGAAATTTGGAATTTTTTGAGGTAGTCACGAATTAAGGCCCATTTCCCTCTAGGACGCATAGTTTAGGAGATACAGCCATTTTAAGTTTTCCAAGTAAAATTTCGATTTTTAATGGGGTTTCAATGAAATTTGGAATTTTTTGAGGTAGTCACGAATTAAGGCCCATTTCCCTCTAGGACGCATAGTTTAGGAGATACAGCCATTTTAAGTTTTCCAAGTGAAATTTCAATTTTTAATGGGGTTTCAATGAAATTTGGAATTTTTTAAGGTTGTCACGAATTAAGGCCCATTTCCCTTTAGGACGCATAGTTTAGGAGATACAGCCATTTTAAGTTTTCCAAGTGAAATTTCGATTTTGAATAGGGTTTCAATGAAATTTGGAATTTTTTGAGGTAGTCACGGATTAAGGCCCATTTCCCTCTAGGACGCATAGTTTAGGAGATACAGCCATTTTAAGTGAAATTTCGATTTTTAATGGGGTTCCAATGAAATTTGGAATTTTTTGAGGTAGTCACGAATTAAGGCCCATTTCCCTCTAGGACGCATAGTTTAGGAGATACAGCCATTTTAAGTTTTCCAGGTGAAATTTCGATTTTTAATGGGGTTTCAATGAAATTCCGAATTTTTTGAGGTACTCACGAATTAAGGCCCATTTCCCTCTAGGACGCATAGTTTAGGAGATACAGCCATTTTAAGTTT